>NC_060274.1:25448655-25582025 GCF_021613505.1 Equus quagga
CCTCTGTAGACGCGTCCTCTCCTCCTCTGTAGACGCGTCCTCTCCTCCTCTACAGACGTGTTCTCTCCTCTTCAGCTCCACTACCTCATCCTCTAGCCCAAAATGAACACAGTGCACCCCTACCTTGTCTTCCCCCTTCCATTTCATTGCCTGCAGTTCATCCCCTGCCTGTGAGAACTGACCACGACTCTCCTCTGCTTAAAACCCTACCTTTGAGCTCTCACCAAGCCTGAAACCACACCTCACCTCCAAATTCCAAGGGAGCACATGAAGCTCCTGTGACAACACAGTGTCAGAGTTCTCTGCATTTGTCATGCTCCCCATGTTTACTCCTTTCATATGCTGATCTCCCTGCCCAGGATGCCTTTTCTTACCTTTTCAGTTGGTGAACACCTACTCATCTTTAAATAACAACTCAGATGACACCTGCAATGTGAATTGTTCTCTCATCCAAATACAGGAAGAGGCAGGAGCTCCTTGTTCA
The DNA here is from genome assembly GCF_021613505.1 of Equus quagga. Taxonomy (NCBI): domain Eukaryota; kingdom Metazoa; phylum Chordata; class Mammalia; order Perissodactyla; family Equidae; genus Equus; species Equus quagga. The sequence goes on from NC_060274.1 coordinate 25,449,140, forward strand.
GGGCCACCTCTGCATCTGCTACACCTCTTTCTAACTGCCTTGATCATACTCAAGGATAATTCTTTATATTTTCATATTTCTTTCTCCTATTAGACTGACCACCTTATGGATGCTAGCTGTCTTTTCATGTTTGATCTCACAAGAAGTTTCCTATACTGCTTAGAATATGGTGTTTAATAAGTGATGGTGAAAAAATGAGTGAATGAATGAATAAATGACATTATTCCCACAGATGTCACTTTGACTTACTCTCCTGTTTTGTATGTGAATCTTGTCTTGGCCTTAGCAATCTACCTGCTTAAAGTAATTTGGTAACTATGCACTCAGAGAAGGGGGCAGAGGTTTCTAAGCAAAAATGTAACTGCCAGATGTTGACTGTTTTAAAGCTTATGGCTGAAACCAGAAAAATACCTGGCCTCTTGCCTAACCTTTGCTTTGGCCTGGAAACTTCCTCTCCCGTTTTTCCATTTTCTATAATTTATCCTTCCTTAAAGGTCTCCATTTGTCCTTCTCTAAAAACCCTTCCCAGCTGCTTTCCCATCCACCCCCAACCTCTGACCACGCATCTTCTGTTCTCCTTGAGAGGTTCTGAGCATGTGCTACCTGGCACTTTTAGATATCCTTCTGTGTTGCCTGACCGGTCTCTAAACCTGTCTCTTGACCAATAATGGAAGGTTCTTGAAAGCAAGCATCAACGCATGCCTGGCACACACCAGATGTGAAACAGATGTTTGTTAAGTAAGTGAATCACAATGACTCTATGAGGTCGTGTCATAATGGCATAGGAGCAGTACGGCATAATGGTTAAGAACTAATGCTCTGGAATCCAACTGCCTGGGTTGTAACCCTGACATGATCACATTCTATCTGGGAAACCTTAAGTTATTAAATCTTTTTGTGCCTCAGCTTCCCCATCTGTAAAATGGGCTTAATGACAGTATATATCTCATAGTCTTTGTCCCAATTAAGAGATAGTGCATATTAATTACTTAGCAAATTCCTTGGCACAATACCTGGCCCACAGTGCATACTCAATATGTCGTTGGCCATTATTAATCTATTTTGTATAGATAAGAAAACTGGTGCTAAAGAATAAATTATCCACAATCACTCAGAGATAAATTGAGAGGTGAGGTTGAAGTAGTAGAAATTTAGGGGGATTTCAAACGGTAAAATGAGGGAGCTGAATTAGGAGTGGCAAGGATGTGCTAACTCAGAGCAGAGTCTCAGAGACAGCCCTATTGGATCGCATCTGTACAAGGGGGGAAGTCTATAGACAGAGGCCTCTAGAAAGAGTGATCCTCAACGTGCAAGGCTTGGGACTAGGGATAAGCAGTGCAAAAAAGGAGAGTACATTCTAGACAGGGTCCAAGAGGATATTGGCTCAGATAAGGTACATGGGCCTAAGGAGAGGCCAAGAGGGCTGGAAAGGAGGTAAACAGTATTGCAAACTAGGGGTAGAGGGCAGGATAATGGTGATCTCCCCTGGGTGCCCCCCATCCCCCCAGAAGAAAGCTGAAGCTGGCAGGACAGCCAGTGACCAAGGACTATCTGGACCGAGCTGCGACTGCTTCGACCTGAGAGAGGAGACTGCACGCTGGGCAGTTCTCACAGGTGGTTGGTTTGTTACCCAAGTCGTCTTGCTGTCGCGTAAAGGTCCATTGTGCGCTTGTGTCAACCCTTGGGACTGACTTCTCCATTAGGCGCAGGAAGCACAGCGCCCAGGGTCTGTGATGGTTTTAGTGGTCCACGAAAATGTTTTCATTTTCCTTTTTTTTTTTAAATCAGAAGCAAGAAAAGGATATAATAATAAGGAATACATACAAATTAATCTAGCCTGTATTATATTCATCTTTATACCAGTGCAGTCATAAAATATGAATACCAACATGGAGGAAGGAGCACTTGCAGGCGAAAGTCCTCAGCGGAGTAAGTGAACCGCTTACTAGACAAAGCACAAAAGTCATAATGCAGCCCTGTCAATCATGTGAGCTGGAATCCAGTAAGCAAGAAAAGTTGGGAAGAAGTAGAAAAACTAGGCCTTACGTTTGGGGAAGAAATCCCTCTCTTTTGGATGAGGACAAAGAAGTTCCCATATCCTACGCACTCCCCACTCCACCAACTGTCCCCCCCACCAAGCCCCACCCCCATCCCCACCCCCCCCCCCCCCCCCCCCCCCCCCCCCCCCCCCATAACAATGCAACTCACAGACCACTCTGTGTCCCACACATTAATTACACCTATGGGACCCATTCACTCAATTTCGTGCAACATCAAAGATTGCCCAAACACTTCCGCATCCTCATTTCTATCATTTGGTCAAGCTCTTCCTCACTTTCAGCCTGTACAATACCTAGCTCGTTGATGGTGCCTCAAAATGTTTAAAGAATGACAGAATCTATTTCCCATATGTTTTGAGCTCTTGAATCATAAATTTAGAAGAATGGAATTTTCATGCTGCATTCTATAACCCATACTTCTATTCTTACGAAATATTGGGATCAATTAAGAACAGCTCTCATCGCTGAAATGTTTTAAATGCGTAAGAAAGGAATCATTTCTTCCTCTTATTTTGCAGTGAACACAGTCCATTGAGATTTATAAATACACTTTATCAAATCCCTCTGTGTAAGGAGTCCTGAGTGTTCCCCCCCAACCCTGCACCATGAGAGAATGAATAAATGAATATCTAACAGGCCCCGCACAATACCCACAAGATAATCGGCATTCTGCAAGTGTCTGAAGATAGCATGTATGATAGACCAAAGAGTGACCCTGTGCATTTTACTCCTGAATTACTGTTTGGCAGAAATGGCTGAGCAATACAAACAGATCTGAGGAGGACACAGCAGATAAATTCAGAAAACAGGGTCAGCATAGTTAGTAGACGAGAGAAATGATCCTTTTCTGTCCCCCGCCCCCTTCAGATTTATTTAGGACACAGTTCCTGATTTCCTTTGTTTTGCAATCCCTGTGTATTCTAGCTCCAGCTATTCACTACAAATGGCCACACTGTTTATCGAAGGATGGAGGGACCAGAGCAGGCCCACCTCCAGAAGCCCCATTCCCAGCCCCACTGACGGCCTCTGGGGTTTCGGCTTCCAGGGAGCAGATGAAGACCGCCAGAGGCCATCTCCAAGCACAGTTTCTGCAAGGACAGCTTGCAGCAGCCTGCCGGTCGGAAGGGGACCATGAGATAGCCCCCGCACAGCAGCCACGCTGGGAATCATCGCTGTGATCCAGGATACCCGCTACGCCCGTAGGGCTCCTGCAAGCATGGGCTGCCATGACAGGAACGTAAGTGCAGGCACTGCAGTCCATTAGAAACTGGCCGCAATTTTCTCCTGACACTTCCTGAATTAAACTAGTTAGTATACAAAAAATAATAATAACAATAACAAATGCCGCAACGCAAAAAATAAACTCGGTGTCTGAAGGTTAATGATTGCTCATGAAAGCCACAGAAATAAATTATCTGCCTGGGGACACTGTCACATGATCAGCACAAAAGCTGCAACAGCCAAAAATGTTTATGTAGAGGAAAAAAACACTGTCAGCGTCACTCACAGAACCCTTCCCCCCACAGCTAAATTCGAGGCCCAAGCCAGCCAGCTGCTCCTGACTGCTTACATTAAACTAATTTGTGCTGCTACATTGCAGCTGCTTAATTTTTAGTCTGAACTTTATCACCAATAAGTGTTACAATAACAAGTGATATGATGGTATCTCTGAAGAAATATCCATCAACTCCCAAACAATGACAGCTTTGCAAGAGGAGCTTGCAGAAAAACAAATTTAAAAAAAATAAAATTACCCCCACACTGCCTCTTTAAAGGGGGGAGGGGCGAACTTTTAGTGGGAGAGGCTTTAAAATGCTGCTTTGTTCTGAAGGCCGTTCTGAAATGAAGAAGGGCAATGATTGAAAAGGTTAGTGAGCAGGGGAGGAGTTAACATGGAAGATGTGCTTTTGCTCAGAGAGGGTGATTTGCAAGGTGAGAGGCTTAAAAGGGAGAAGGCAGTTTCGCTACAACAATGCAATCCATGCTCTCTCTTTCTCTTGCTCTCTGCCTCCCAAAACCTTATGCAAACCCAACTGCAGCTGGAGGGGTCCTTCCCCAATCGTTCACACAGCCTTCTTTGGCCAGCCTTGCACTGGGGCTGCCACTATTTCTTGTTGTTCCCCCTGTTTTCCTGGGTTATTTTCCTAGTACCGTGTAAATGCAGCAACTCTTCTCTGGGCAGAAAAAGACAGTGACCTGAACTGGTTGAAATTCCTGCCAAGTATGCAGGCGCTGTTTTTGCTGCATTTTGGAATTTGGCTTAGACCATATGTCAGGCATTTATTTGTGCTCAGAACTAGAATAGAGACCTAACAACATAAAAAATAAAAAAGATTTTAAAAAGCATTAGGAATGCACTGAAACTTTTCCATTATTAATTAATCTGAAGATGATTCATGATTTTAGTTGGAATATCTCATTACACTCTCCTGTTTACTGCAGGGGCGGGGAGAGGGGGGCAATTCAACTTCACCCCGCTCAGTAATTACAAAAACAATTCCTTTGAAAGCAGGGAAAGAACACCCAGGTCAGCTATTTACAGCATTTTTTAAATTCTGTGGTTTTCAGAATTAAGGTTCAAAGTGAGTGTTACTAATGTTGAGTAATAAAGTAGTTTTTCTTGCACAAAGATATCCTAAATTTAAAAAGAAATGTTTACGCTGGAATAATTTTCTCAGGGCAGGAAGCATGGGGAGGGGTGGAGATTGAGACCCACCCTTGTTTTTTCGACTTGACACCTTTACACCTCATGGTCCCAGCCCAGGTCCTAGCAGTATTTTCTTTTTTGCAAACGGCTGGGAAATCACGCTGCAGGACTGACTCAGAATGCCATGGGGCAGCGCCCTGTCTCCGTGGGTTTTTGCTGATGACCCTCGACTGTGGCAGGGTGACTGCACTGGCGAGAGTTCTCCATGGGAGGATCCCAGGGGACGTGGCAGAGGGCTCCCTGGAGCCCATCAGAGCTGCTCTGCCCTGTGCCAAGTGGGTCACTGTTGCACAACCAAGGCTTTCTCTCCACCCAGGGCTCAGCAGGATGCTGCTGGCTAGGCTTTAAGACTGCTGGGAGCTCAGACGAAAGCATCTCAGGGCCTGGAGGTGTGGCAGGGTGTAACCTGAATGAGGGCCACTTTTTAAAAGGCACTTAACCATAGGCGAGCAGGGACGGAGTCAATGGAAGGAAGAATTTCTGAACAGCAGCTGGCTTTTCTTAGTGATGGAATTGGCAGCTTCATGTGGTTGCCCTTGAAGAGAGGTACAGGCTTCCCCTTGCAATTGGAGGCCAGACATCCTGTCAAAACTTCAGTTGCGAAATGGGGAATTAATTTGACGGAACGTGTCAGTCTATCTTACCTATCTGTTTTTTCAGAACTGAACCAAACAGGTCTGACTAGGACATTTGAAGTCTTGTGAACAAGCTCACACAATTCGTGTGAAAGGCAGGTATAAAGACCTGGGTGCTGGTGTGCGTGTGTGAATACGAGCACGTGTGGATGGCACATATATGAAGTCAGAAGCAGTAGGAATGAAGATATTCTTCTTTACTCTCAGGCAAGCCCCACAATGACAGAAAGAACCCACTACCAGCCAGAAATGGCCTCACTGAGTTGAGCAGAAATTGGCTACTTTACTGAAAATCTCTAGAAATGAATCTTTTTCGATGTAGCCTTTTCCAGAACAGTGCCAAATTAGAGCAGACTCTCCAGATCCTGAATGAGGATCATCATTCAGGAATGTGGTCCTTTTTACCCTTGTGGGCTCCATAAGCAGCCAGGCCCTGGAGTCACAGGTTCCTTCACCATGTCTCTGAACTTCCCTCAACCTAACTTTGCTTTTTAGCTAGAAATTATGCCTTTCTGGCTTCTAACTGTCAGAGAAGTGGAAACAGTCAATGAGGTATGTTGTAATCCCCAACTCACAGCATTAACGCTTGTAGTCACAAGCTTGAAATGTATCGTTTTTCATAGAGGCAAAGTGTGGAAACTTACATATGTGTGTGTGTGTGTGTGTATGTGTGTGTGTGTACTAAGGAGTTCAAATTTTTTTTGGATTTTTGCCTCCATATGAGATCATAGGCCAAATTATAAAGTGCCCAAAGTCAGATAGATAACTCTTCTTTCTTGGTATTATAAATGACAAATAGCTTATCTAAAATTAAAATCACCATTACTATTTATATTTTTATATAAGTATATTATAAAATATTTTCCTCATAAGATCGTAAATGACTTCACAGGTCATCAAAAGAGATGATGCACATGGAAGTTTTCTGCAAACTTTGGATGCTATTTCAACATAAGAATATTAATATTATTACATCTGTCCTCAAATTTTAACCATAATCCATTTTATCTTTTATTGCAACATAAGTGATGAAAGATATATTGATCAGGTGAAATATTCCAGGGAACAGGACTAAAAGACAAGAATTTTTTCACAGTTCTTCACACAACAAGAATTTTTGTGTGTTTATTGTGTATACAGGGGGCTACACTGATGTCATGTGACTTGAGAGACACTTTGAATAGTTTCTTCCTGCTCGAATATGTATCCTCACCAGTGTAAAATTTTTCCCCATTTAAACACCAAGATATTAGACAACAAAATAAGAATCCAGTGTCTCTGAAACCTCTCGGCTGGCATCCTGTCGGCTGCACTGGATCCACAAGAGGGGAGCCGTGGGGAAGATTTGGACGGACATGCCCAGAGGCAGTCAGCTGCCCCTCAGGCACATGTGACCCAGTGCCCAGAGCCCACTGAACTTTTAGGTGCCCACAAAAATGTTCTAATTTCTTTTAGAATCAGAAGGAAAAGGGAACTTTTAGGTCAAAGAATGTATTAATATGTAATACTAATACATTCATCTTTGCATCAACATAATCGTAAAATACAATTTTAATATTTTGTTAATGGAGGAAAGAGCCCCTGAAGGCAAAAAGTGCCTATATTAGTTTCCTATTGCTGCTGTGACGGATGAGGACAAGCTTGGTGACATCATATCTTACAGTTCTGGTAGTCCGAAGTCCAAAACAGTTCTCACAGGACTAGAATCAAGGTTGCTTATTCCCTATAGAGAGGAAAAACTGAGGGCCCCGCGTCCTACTAGGACTTGACTGGCAAGAGCCCTATTTATGTTATGTTATGTTATGTTATTATTGGCCATCTCTGCTACTGCACTGTCTGATGGAGGCCATGAGGAATCTCTCCCACCTTCTGCACAAGAATTCACACTGACCCTCCCAGCTCATTCAGTTTAGAATAAACTTTGTAAAGCCAATATTAAGGGCCATGGACAAATGGAACAGAATTGTCAAGATACCCCCACTCAGTTCATTGGAAGTTTGTACAGATAGACTCTCTTGTTCCAAACCTGGTTCTCTGAGGTCACAGCAGTACGATCTTGAGATGACCACTAAGAATCTGATAGACACGTTTTCAGGAATGGAATCATAATTACAAGAAGAATGTGGAAGGCAGCTATTCTTGGCACTGTAACAGATATGATAGTGATGTTTACGAAAACAAACTCAAGTTGAGCAATGATCCAGTGGATTTCAGCCTGCCAGGAAAGAACATTGAGCCAACAGGACCCACGGTTTCTATACTACAGGGATTTTTCTCTCCATAACATTGTGTGATTGATTCGCATCTTCTCATTTTTCCTTTACAAACACACAGCCCCAGAGATGCCAAGTTCCCAGATATTTCACTGTTTATCAGATACTTGACACACGGAGACACATTTGCAGTCTACAGTTTAAACTAAATAACAGTCTGGGAAACTTTTGTGATTGTAAGTTCTAATTTCAACTCCCCTGTAATCCATTCCTTTGTATTACCATCTATAAAATGGATATAGCAATAATAAACCAAGTCATGAAATTATTTATGAGAATAACCACTGATGGAATTGTATGGCACTTTATACATATAAAATCCTAAATAGTCCACGCAATAAAAAATAACAGTTCCCAGCGACATCCCCATGAAAGCCACTTTCTTCGGAACATGTACAAACTTTGCACAGAGATGCCTAACTTACAGTACTGCACAGATAGATATGAAATGCAAACTCAATAGAGAAACAGAGAAATGTAACTAAATCTGAATTTGAAAATTGGAATTTTATCACAATCATAATACAGTCACGCGCCACATGACAACGTTTCAGTCAATGACAGGCCACGTATACAACGGTGGTCCCATAAGATCAGTACCATAGAGCGTGGGTCTGCGGTAGGCTATACCATCTAGGTTTGTGTAAGTGTACTCCATGATCTTCACACAGCGACAAAAACACCTAACGACCATTTCTCAGAACATATCCCCTCATGAAGGGATGCATGACTGTACATCTAACAGACTCCATTTTTTTTTAGTTACTGCATGTTGTTTTTCTTACTATCATGAAGAAAAAATATCACAAAAAACTATTTTACAGACAGGTTTACCAAATACTTTCTGAGTCTTTCGGTGAAAGATTAGCTTTTCAAAAAACTTCTTCAAGGGAAAATTCTTTGCAGTGTTTTTACTGCCATTTAATCATTGGAAATTTTGATTATTTGCATTATTTTAAAATGTCTTCATTCTCTAAAGCCTAGTAATAGGAAGTACAATTGTGGGAGACACTTTGATAAATAAGAGAAAAGTAACAAATGACAATGTAAAGTGCATATGGAATTCTGACTACAGAGAAGGGAAATAGGAAGGAGGGAGTTAAAATGAAAGTTAACAACTGAAATTTGGGGCAGTTTTATTTTTAAGGGAAAAAGTAATTCTCCGTCATTGCTGTGTAGTTAGTACAAAGACAAGGTTTAAAACAAGTGCGAGAGCAAAGTCTGGAAGGCTGCGTGTTAAGCGGAATTTCTGCAGAGAAATTATATAATAGCATTTTGGAAAGAAGACTTAGGTGAAACTGGTAATGACATCCTGAATACTGTTTGGCCACAAACAGTAAAATTTCTCCCTTTGTAATGCCTCCACCTCATCTCTGCAAGACAGGATAGGGAACAGAGAGAACGCTGGACAGTAGGGAACTGCACCCAACCTGCAACAGCAAAGAGAAAAGAAACCATGAATGTGGGATATTATATTATTCCAGAATCTTCTTGGACATTCCCTAGGTTTTTTGTTTTCCATTTGCTGCTGTACTTGCCCAACCATGCTAGGGTGTTATGCTATTTTAGACATGAGTTAACAGGTCTCTTACATACACACATTTCCACATTCCAATGAGACCTATTATATCCTTTTCCTCCCTACCCCACCCCCACCACACACACACACACACACACACACACACACCACTCTCTCTCCTTCTCCACCCACACAGTACCCTCTCCCTCCACTCATTTTTCCCTGTTGTTTAACACTTCTCGATTACGGAATGTTTCCAAGGCCATGCAAACCCACAGGACTGACAAAGGTTTCCTACCACGTGACACGGTTGATTCTGCAAAATGATATGGCTGTAGCCAGAGAGCACGTAAAACAGAAGAAATGTCCAGGAAAGGAAAAGCTTTGACTCAACTGGTGATTAAGCGAGGAGTGGGTGTAGGCCTCCAGGGTCTTGCAGCCCTTGCTTCTCACCCTGCGGTGAGTGGACCAGCAGCATCAGCTGGGATCTTGTGGGAAAGGCAGAATCCCAGGGCCCCTCTGAATCAGACCTGCTGAATCAGAATCTGCATTTTGACAAGATCCTAGATGATTCAGATGCACATTAAGGGGAAAGAAACACTTCACTGTGTCAGTCTCCTACCACCAGGAAACTAAAGAAAGTTGTCGATAATTTAAACATTTGTATCCAGTAGGGGAAAAATTGTAACTTCCTTTGATAATGTGTTTCCAGAATTACTAGCCTTAGAAATCACAAGGCTATTCCACTCCTGCTCACGCTTTCCTTTACTACCCTTCTCATAATCTACTAGGATTTTCTTTGTTCTACATGCAGATTCTCTTTCTCCCAACAACTTCATGGCAATGTAAGAAAACTGCAGTCTGAAATTCGGGCTTTCCCAGAGACCTAAGACCCCCATTCCCTCTACCCAGTCAGATACTTAATACTGTGATGGGCACTCCACCCTCCACTACTCCCAGTGAAACCCACTCAAGGAGATGAAGAAGGGAGAGGGTAGTGTTGACCCTTCTAGAGGCATTTTCGTTCAACTCAAAAGAAATTATTGAATATATAGTATTTGATAAAGCAGATGAAAATTTATTTTTGCTTTTCTTATACTAAGAAGTTGTGCTGGAGGACGTTCAGGAACACTCATATCACATCTTCATAGGGATCACCCTTCTTCACAAAGCCAGCCCTGCCCTCACTACAAAAGGGAAGGATGAGGGGGTTTTTGGCATCACTTGGGATTTTGTTGGAAAGTGCCTTTTAGGGCTTCGAAGTGATGGAAAACAAGTGAAGGATCAGCTCAGAGTTCCACAAAGTCACCTTGAAAAAGGGAGAATTGTTCTATGGAAAGATGAGTCAATCTGAAAAGGAGCTCACTGCCATGGAAGCTTAGCAAAGAAAGAGTGCCAGAGGCAAACAGGGGCAAGGCCCACACAGGCACTCTGGGGAACATTCTCCAGCATCAGACTTTGAGTGTGGGCGTTTCCAGTCCCACTGAAAATCTGTCTTTACAGTGGAGATGGATCAAAATGTGTGAATACCGACTGTTTCTGGTCCCATTCACAAAGTCATTCTGTTATGATTTGGATGTTTCAGGCTAACTTAACCTGAAGCTGCTACTCATCCAATTCATCTAAATCCTACTTTTTAGATTCTGCCCTACAAAAAAAATTGAATTAAGATTTGACTTTCCTTAAAGCTTGATTACAGCAAGGAAAGGGCTAATCATGTAGATTCTACTGTTTTGGTCCTTAATGCCACCACTTCTCCCAGTGAATGAATGGGCTGACTTTCTAAGTTATATATCAGTCTTAAAACCTGGGTTAATGTGAGTCTCCCCATGAGAAAGGGACAACTCAGTCAAGACGCTGACAAATCATCTTTCTAGGACCACAAGCCTAAAGACAGACCATGATAACTTAGTCAAGGTCAGACGGCAGCTCTAGAAAGTTTGTCCAGAGACAGTCCTGGTAGTCTCTGGTGACACATTATTATTAACATGAGTTATAATTAATCTCTAAGGTCTGTGGTGTATGAAACCTTTAGGGCTCTATAGAACTATTTGTTCCTCATACAGTGTTGGGAATGCCATGGGGATCTCCAAAGACGATCATAGAGTTGTCAAGGGGGGTCTAATCTATCTATTTTTCAACAAATATTTTTTGTATTTCTCCCATGTGCCTGGCACTGCAGGTGATGCTTGGAACATTTTGAATCAGGAAACAGACAAACAAGAATCTACGATGTAATGTGCTAGTGCCATAGTAGAATAATGTAAGAAATGCAGTATGCATAAGAGAAGAGGTGCCCAAAGCTTCGTGGGGGATTCAGGGCAATTTTCTAAAAGAAAGTTTGATTTGAGCTGAGACTGGACAGTAAGAAGGATTTGGCCAAGTAGGTGATTTGAGGAGAGAATCTGACTCTGCAGAATAAAATGGCTGAAGCTATAGAGTAGTTGACACTAAGTGAATGGCCAGGAGAAGGAACGACTACGGTTCCATGGGTAATTAAAGAATAAGGTGAGAATAGATCCTGCAGACTTGCTGCTGGTGTGGTCTGGGGACCAGCATCATCAGCTGGGATCTTATCAGAAATACTCAACCTCAAGCCCCATCTAAATCAGGTCTTCCAAATCAGTCTCTGCATTTTGGCATGTTTGGAGAACCACCTGTGTTTCCATACGGTTAGATGGCAAAGTCGTTAAGGAACAGGAGGAGATGAGCCTAACAAGCAGTGCAGGACTAGCTCACAAAAGTTCATATTTGCCATACAGAAGGGCAACTTAAGCACTTGACACTGAGGAGATATTAGATTTATATACCCAATGCGTCTCTAATAGTAGGATGGAGAATGGATTGGATCTAAGAAAAGTTCAATAGTTCTAGCAAGAAAAAAAACTAAACTGTCCAAGGCAGGACAGTAGAAGGGAGATAGAAATTGAGAGGCTTTTAAGAGGCAGACAGGACAAGAACTGATGATTGATTTGTCTGAGGAGCATGATTCTGACTCGATCCGATAATATCCAAATGATATCATTTATAAAGATGAAGAAAATGAGAGGGCAAGTAGGTTTGGGGGGGGCAGAACAATCTCTTCCAGACATGTGGAATATGAGGAGCTTTGCACACAGGTATGTGGAAATATCTACTAGGAGTTGTATATTTGAACCTGAGCCAAGGAGAGACACAGAAATATGGATCTGAAAGTCATCAAGGGGGAATAACTAACACCATGGGCAGAGATATTATTTTCCAAAGAGGTTGTGTAAAGTGAGAAGAGGAGCCTTCCTCTGCTTCTTTCCCCACAGTCTTCTCATGCACCCACTGCCCCACCACAAATGTTGCAGGACGCTGCTGCCATTAGTGATGAGGAGCAAGTTCTAGGTTGTGGAATTTTTTGTGACATCCCTAATTATCTCTAAAATATTTCTGTCTGAAATCTCACTTCATTATAGTTTCCACCTTGGATTGGATGATTGTGCGTGAATCTGATTTTAAAATGCATACTAATGATTTCTGCAAATTGACATATTTTTCATTCTAAGAGGCACGTGTGCATTTTATAAGGTGCCTTACCTAGTGCCTAAATTTAGAGCAAGACACCAAAGGAAATGCGATTCCTGGTAATTTCCAACCCGCTGGCTCCCCAGTAACAGGCAATCTTGGGAAACAGATGAATTTTGTGTTGATCCTCCTACCACACTACTAAATAGAAGCTACCAGTTCCTCCTCAACAAAAGGTTCATTGAAACCAGGGATGAAGTGATATGATGTCTGAGATTTTCTTTAAAATAATCCAATGGAGTTGAAGGAGGAAAGAAAGGAAATATATATGAAAACAAGACTGATCATGAGTTAATAATTGTCGAAGCTGGGTAAATAGTACTTGGAGTTACTCTTGTACATGTTTGAAATTTCCATTATAAAAAGTTTTTTAAAAAATACCAAGAATAACAATGAAAGATTGGAGCCTCTTGCTCTGGGCCAGCCAGATTCCTAAGGACTGGACAAGACACAAATCAAATAACAGTTTTATCTTTGGATTTGCCAATAGTTTCAAACTATCACTTTTTGCTTAAGGCGTTTCTGTCATTCCAATTAATCCAACATCACTCAACACATTCATTAACATTATACTTACTACATCTTCCAAACCATAATTAATAGACATAAGACCAAGCATTTTATGGTGGTATAAATCACTGGAGAATCTTCTCAATTATATAGTTGATGAAAAGCAATAAATGATAATAATTCTGCAAATTCACCTCAAGATGATCCTCAAAAGATCCATGAGGAGCATTCATTTAATTTAAATTCCTACATAGCACATTGAAATGCCTCCAGTATTTCAAAAGCCAAAGTAAAAAAGAGAAAATATAATAGCAGTTATGCCTAATTTGGCCTTTAATTTATTGGGGGGAAAAGATTTTTCATGAAAAATGCTCATAAATACAGACTCAAAGTCTCTCTCTTAGTTTACCATTTAGAAACAAATCAGAAAAAAAAAATTTTTAAAGCATTGAATTTTTTGTCACAATTACAAAAATTCCTAACATCAAGGGAGCAAGAAATTTGTTATTTTTGATGCTATAATACATCATTAAAATAATATAGGAAGAAAGAATCAATAAAGTGATTGGCAGTATTATCTATTGCTATGAAAAGGATTTCTAAGTCTAAACAGGTAAGAAATAATTAATGCTCTTCTTCAATCCACACTGATATTCTCACCCAAATATATCTGAATAAATGTTGTATAAAATAGTGTTACTAAATCAATCTAAACATATTTTATATAAAACTTGACTATAGCATGAATAGAACATATTACTCCCTTTCTTATAACATTTGTTCAGGTCATTTACCTACTTGCTCTCAGAACCATTCCTGATTCTTCCCCCATCTGCACTGTATTTCAGGGAACAAATCCTATTAACTACATTTCCTAAAATCCTTTTCAAACTGACTTCCTGTTAGGTTTGGCCAATGGGAGGCACCACTAGGAGATTTAAGGATGGGAAGCAGGGAGAAGCCAGAGTATTTCTTTGCCTCTTTCTACTTTGGGTAGTGACTATGTCTCCTACACAGACCACTTTCCATCAGAGAGCCTCTCCCTCTGGTTCTGGTCCCTACGGATGGCCCCTCCCTTTGCGTTTCTGGGCAGTCCCAGGTCCTACCCAGTTACCTCAGGACCCAGGTAACACTACCTTCTGCCTGGTTCCTCCAGCTCTAAAGGTGACAGAGGCTTCCTGCTGTTCCTCATCTCTGCATTGCTGTCCTTCCCGTCTGACTTTTAAGCTTTCTCAACACCTTTGTAATTATTTCTCCATAATAAATGTGTTTACTGAAATGTATCTGGTACAGGCTCTGTTTTCCTGACCGGGCTCTGACTAACGTACTCTTCATCTTTAATTTTGCAATTTTGTAGTGTTTTTTAAAAATCCATTGTGTGTGTTTGCATAATTTTTACTCTTATGAACTGATTCTATTTATTGTTTATGATCAAATGTTTCCCAAAAAGTTGCAGGTATTCTGCCCAGTAGTTCTACCAGTTTGCTGAGTGCGAATGAAAGACTGCTCCCAACACGTGGAAGAGATTTTCATCTTAGAAATTGGTAGCAATGTTGTTCTGTTTTGTCCAGAGGGTCGGTCAATAATTACATATTAATTTTTTACCATATATGGAATACTAAAAATAGATTTTTAAAATATCAGCCCTCGCTGTAAAGGAACTTACCACCTTGCTATAGAACATTGGACATATTCATTGAAAAAGACTATAGGACATTAATAAACATCTGCTTGCATAACAACATCTCTACATTTACCTACTTGTGCAATAGGTACATTCCTAAACAGTTAAATGCAAATCAAGCCAAACATCATTTTGTTAAGAAATTCAAAATATAAACAATGTAGAGGTTTATAAAATAAAAGTCCACCATTCTACCTCCTTCTTCCCCCTTCAATTTTTTTTCCAGCTTTGCTAATTGTATTCCCTAGAGATAGGTATTGTTCCAGACACGTCTCTATATGTACATTAATTCATTCATTTATTCAACAAACATTTATAAGCATCTACCATAGACCAAGCCCTTCCAGTCACAGGAGTTACAGCAGTGGACAAAAGAGACCAAGCTGCCCCGTGGAGCTTACATTCCAGCAGCGGCGAGGACAAACACACAAACACGTGAACACACAGAATGCAGCTAGGAGTCGAGGCTAAGAAGGAAGATAAGGCAGAGTAATGGACAGAGATGGTGCAGAAAAGGGAAGGAGCAGGCTTTCTAGTTCAGCGTCTTCTCGAGACTGTGTTACTCTGAAGATTTTAGGGGCTTTTCATTTGGATACAGATGTTTAAATGTTTGACAACCACCTCTTTTTGTCTCTTGGAGTAGAAAAATGATCTAGGTAATCACTGAGGTTCCTTTCTGCCCTGTCACTTTGCTATCAAAACTTCACAACTAACCACACAATTAACAACACTATTTTTAGAAATTTCTTCAAAATTTAATATTTATGAAATCCCAGCAGCTTCAAGGTCCTTCTCTCCTCATTCTCTTTCTCTTCTAACAAACAGATTCATTCTCTGTTCCCTGGCCTGCCAGCCACACAAATTACTGACTTGAGTCACATTCACGGCAGAAATAAATCAATAATATGTTTACACTGGAAAAGTTATGCAACTTGCCTGACAGTTTCACTACAGGCTTCTCAGATCCTCAGAGTGCCTGACATGCTCAGAACTTCCTGCAGAAAGCTCCCAAGACATCAAATGTTAAGTATCATCACAATCCGGCTATAAATTAGTGGACAGGGGTCAGCTCCTGAATCAAGGGCAACTGGCTCCAGACTGGCCATGAGGTCATGCGGGACCAACACCAAACCTCTGCCCTAAACCAGGTGCCGTGAGCCAGGTCCCACAGGATACTATCTCATGGGGAATGTAACTCTGAGGTTTGCAGCTATGTCAGCAACCACAGAGCACTATGGAAATAAGCGTGCAGTGGATGTCCAGAAGCAATGGGTGGATGTCTGGAAATGATGGAAGCAGAGCGTAGTAAGAGGGCATGTGCTGTCAAGGTCAAAAACGGAGAAAGAATTGAACTATGGAGAAAAAGCAGGCAGGAGACTGTGCCCGGACAGCCTCCTCTGAGAGATGCTGTTGGGTCATCAGGTGTCCAGCCACCTCCTTGGAGCATCGCTGTATCCCAATGCTGGAACTTTCTGGCCTGTGTGTGAGCTAAGATAGTCTGGGATCCTCCTCACTTCCCTCGGTTTTATCCTTATTTAAAACCCTGTTAACTGGAGTCACCTGATAGCTATAATGCAGAATTAAAATTGCATTTAAGGGAGTTTGCCAACATCATTTATGCAACAAGATGACCTTCTCTGCCTAGCTGGTGAGGTCATTTATCAATAAGACATCCCAAAGTCCATTGTATGCAGAGCACTCTGGAAAACATCAATGACATGGCCCAGAGGGACATTTTGGCCCAATGAAAGCGAAATGTATAAATACTGATGCTCTGGATAAAGATTTACAGGAAACTTAGCATGAAGAATCATATCACTGAAATACAGTCGCGATGAAGAGCAAAGACGGGCCGACACTGCCGGTATTCAGTTCCCGCTTCCCTTGGGCAAATGATGCTGTTCTTTCTACGTTTCAGCTTTTTTGTTGGTAAAGTCAGATATTAATAGTTCATCTCTGACAGAGTGGTGTGAGGATTAAATGAGTTAATATATGTAAAATGCTTATTGTTACACTAATATTTACAGTTTATGATAGTGGAAAGGATGGACTGTACAAATACAAATGTTGAGAATGGTAAAAATAAAAAAATTGTTTCAATTACCTACGTATCATTTACACCTGTGGTAACATTTTAACATGCATGAAGGCTCCCCCACAAGACCACAGGCTCTGAGAAATCAGGCACTGTGTTTAAACTGCATCTGCTGGCCTCCCAACAAACATCACAGTTTCCAGCACATAGGGGGTGCTCAATAATACTTGTTAAAATAATAAATGGAGAGTCTAAGCCCATGTTTATATCCTACTGTCAATACACTCAATTAATAGTATAGCACTGCCCCATTTTTTTCTTTTCATTTTTGCAGTTTCGGTTTTATCTATTTGCCGCTTCATTTATCTGACATAAAATTGTCCTCAGCGATAGTGAAAGGGGATTCAAACTTGCTGTGACCATATTCCTACCTGATACAGCACAATTTATCACATCTATTCTTCATTCTAGGTTCTGCCAAAAAAACATACGAAAACCTTGGATCACCGGGTACTCAGTGTGTCCCTGGGTCCCCAGTGGATGGCCTCCGGATCTGTTGTGATTGGTCACCCTGCCCTGAATGCGCGCCAGACAGCGCTGGAATTCCTCGTGGCATCCTTGGATCTTTTTTGCACATCCTTGGCCCTGACTTTAAGAGGAAGCCAATCATGTCTTCTCTGCCCTGTGCCACAGATGTCTTCCACACCAACACCATCTGCGATCCTGACAGAGATGAGAGTTAAAATTTGTTGCATCTGTTATTGGACCTATCTTTGGAGTAGGAGTAATAAAATTTGGCTTCCAAACTAATTCATCTTTATGTAGATAGCCCAAAATAAACTTTAATTAAAACACTGAAGGTAGACACAACTGGCAGATACAAAACGAACGTGGGAAAACGTCAGTTATTTTTCAATGAAGAAGCACAACGATTTTGAAAAATATGAACTCCAAGAACTATTTATAATCTAAGCCAGCAGAAAATAAACTTACAGAAAGATAACTTTTTGTTGGTAGACTTGAAACTGTGGAAATGAGTAGAGTGTTTGATAATTTGAAATATGCTTTTTCTAAAACACTATTTTTATAGTGGAATTGGGGGGTGACTATTGTTTTGTTATTTTAATTATTTGTGAATATATGGGGTAGAGACAGGGAACATAGTGATTGCAGTGAAAGTATATCGAGAAGAATCAATTAAATTTATTTTCTAAAGGAGCATAAAAATGATAATTCTGTCACTCAAAATTGAAGATGTTTATATATTCAATTGGTCATTTTTAAGATTTTCAGGGGGCCGGCCTGGTGGCACAGGGGTTAAGCGCGCACATTCCGTTTCGGCGGCCCAGGGTTCACTGTTTTGGATCCAGGGTGCAGACATGGCACGGCTTGGCAAGCCATGCTGTGGTAGGCGTCCCACATATAAAGTGGAGGAAGATGGGCACAGATGTTAGCTCAGGGCCAAACTTCCTAAAAAAAAAAAAAAAGATTTTCAAATAATGCATTTTATATTGATTAAACAAAGTGTTGAGAGTTTTCAAATGGCAAAAAAAGTTTAATAGTCTTGATGTTTTGATGTTTATCAAAAATATATTTTTGCAACTTCTGAACTATGTTCATCATAATCATATTGGTAACAAATTTCTAGCCCTAGACGAAAACTTAATCATATCTTACTTAATTTTATATGCTCTATTCAAAGATAAGAACGCCTCTGGTTTCCCAGTGGCCTCACAGGGACGGGTCACGAGCCAGAGTGGAGCCCGTTTCTGCACTCTCCATCCAGGCTCTGGCGAATCCACCACCTGCAGCCCAGAGCACAGGCAGCTGCTCCCGCAAACCCTGGACAGCAAGCTGAGGATGGACTATTCAGATTGCGTGTACGTCATCATCATTGCTTCACTAATGGTGAATATTTATTTGCCACAAGGGATAAAATAATTTTTGCTCTCAACAAAAGTAAAAAATTTTATGAAACAGAGATTTAAGAGGTAACCAAAGCTATGCTGGTTAGGAAAAGCTATAAAGACTACTAAACAAAATATTCGTAGGACCATTTCACATAGCAGAATCAGAAGTTCTATTTTGAGAAGTAAAAACAAAACCCCAAATTAAATACTATTCCAGAGAAACACATTTTGAGTCTTACCCCACTCTATTGTTGCAGGAGCCCTCATAGTTACAAGGCAGGATTAAAATTTCATTTAAAGAAGCTTGCAATAACATGGCCGTGTGTGGAAGGGAATGCGGCTCTGCGATGAGGAGGCCTGCCCTTAAACCCAGGTCCTATCACTGCCTAGGGCTGCACCTGAGGCGACCTGCTTAATCTCTCTCAGCGCCTCAGGTTCCTTATGTGGAATAAAGGGCTTAATAATCATATCAATCTCAAAAGATTGCTGTGTGATTAAAAACGTAGCATTTAAAGTTCTCGAAGCAGCCTGGGTACTTGGTAAGTACTCAATAGATATTAGATCACTATGACTATTGTTATTATCATCAGTGCTAGGTTACTAGGTCACTAACAACAAATATCCATGGAACGCGAATACTTCAGACGACACTGTGAGATGTTGCAAGGCAATAGTGGAAGAAGAAGGAAAAACGGTAAATATAGATGATAAAAACAAAAATATAAATGGCATAATAAAGCCTATCTAGGCTAAGTGGAATAATGTAAACAAATGTTACAAATGTTAAGTACTATTTACCCTGCTACTACCCATTACCATTAACAATCAATCAGTTACTAAATTATGCCCATGTTAACACTTACTCTCAGGACAATAGTCTTTTAAACAGGTGGCTACACAATTCTTATGAAAGTCTCACTCAAAGAACATTTTTTGAAACAACTGTTAATTACTTAGCTTAAAAAGGAACATGTATCTCAAAACAGCAGCTAACATAATATTTATCTATAAAACACTGGAGAAAACCTCTTTAAAATAGAAATATCGGCATTATTAATCTTGTTATTGACATTCTAGTCAATGTAAGAAGTATGAAATGGAAATAAGAGGTATGCCCATTATCCTTTGCTGTGGTGCTGTGGTCTACGCAAAATTTCCAAGGAATAAACTGAAAATTAATATAAAACAATTTACTAATATGGTTGAAGACAAAGTAAATACAAAATGATCAGTAAATATCTTAAATAATGTCATTAATAACAGTAAATCTAAGGATAAAAAGATTTTTTTTTCATAGTCACAATAAAAAAAAGGTTAAACACCTAGAAATAACTTAGAAAAGGGTAGGACTTCTACACTCCTCCCCTAAAGGAACCTATAACATTTTACCAAGAGACAAAAGAAAATTCGAATAAAGGTTATATACCATATTCTTATATGGGAGACTGAATCACAAAAATATCTACTTTTCATGGATTGATTTATAATTTTCAGTCAATTATAATAAAAATATCAGTGAAATTCCCTCCAATTTGGCAAGGTACTTGTGTCCTCTGGATGGATGGCTGAAGGGTAAGGTCAGATCTCATTTGGATTTAAGGAAATAAGAAATCACGTCTGTGCATCCTGGCTTAGAGTGAGGGCCACGCACATAGACACGCACAGAGAAAGTCAGGAAGGAAATTACTTTCAAAATGTCTATTTCCGGGTGACGGGATTACGGATGGATTTAATTTTCCTATTGTCCTTCTATATTTGCCAAAATCTTTGCAATAACCACTTATTGATTTTAGGATTAGAGGAAATATATATTTCTAAGAGAAAAGAGAGAATGACAAAGCAAAGAAATAGCTTGAGCTTTGGAAGCGAGGATGAGCTCCAACAAAAATGATAATTTTGCCATGCTCAATAAAAACTGAATTGATTTACTGAAAAGCCACTTACAAGGTCTGTAAGCATATAGTTATTATTAAATCTTGTGCTAAAACCAGGCAACCACACAGGTAGAACCTACTAACTTGTTAATTATTGACCAAAAAACATTTAATGCCATATGCCTAGATTTGGCATTCAAGAAGAAGAAAAGGGACTACAGGTGAGAAAAGCCTAGAAATTTTCCAAAAACGAAGATGCCTTTTGAAGAGAAGAACGTATGTGGGTAGTTGGGACAGAAGAGAAATGAGCTGTGAAGTGGCAGCCAATGAGGACAAGTAAACTCGGGAGATTCTGTCCTGGCTCTGGGTCAAGATTACCAAGGCTGCTGACTCAATTTGGTTTGCTTTACAGGGATTGACAGACGTCTCCCGTGAACTCAGCACACTATTAGATGCTGGGATAGTCACAACTGCAGTGTAGAACATGGCCCTTGATCTCTAGGACCTTTCAATATGGCTGTGGAGGCAATATAACACATGAACAACTTGAAAATGAGACAAAAGAATAGACAGATTAAGCACCCATATGAGAGATCCAGAGAACTGGTGTAATAGAAGGCCACTGAAGGATAAAATCTAGGGAGCAGAGCAGAAAGCAGAATGTTCATGCCCCAGGAAGCATGTTGTGACTTGTAAATTCATCCTAGCATCCTCTATTCCCCCTTTGATGATGCACAAGAATCTCAAGTCCTACAGGCCAGACAGTCTCCAGACTATAAGTCAGTCCTTAGAAATTTAGCCCGTCTCTTAAAGAATAGCTTTGTTTCAAACCACATTTTTTTCACCATATCAAGTCTTAAGCATCTCACTTTTCTCTGACCAAACCCTTACATTTCCTAAATTCATGAACCTGAAATGCCAAGATGTTTTCCACCAAAGTCAATTTATCCAAGCTGTGATCATGTAAGAGACTCGAGAGAAACCTGGTCTTAAAGAGCTTTGAATCAGCTGCAAAAAACCAGTGTGGGCAGCAGTCCAGGGGGAGGGTGTGCTTTCCATGTAGACAACTCTTGAGATCCATGTCAACATCAGATTGCATCAAAAATTTCAAAGAGAATTGAATTATTCAGTTTTCTTTGATTGGAATTCAGAGGCCAATGGAATTTAGGGTGAGATCTGAAGATATGAGGCCTTTGTTTTTAAAGAGATACCAAGGCCTTAAAGTGGTCAGAGATCACTCCAAAAGAGAGGGTTTCAAATGACAGAAGGAATACCAGCTAACACACACGGTTGCGTTGGTTCCCAAGAGTAAACATGACACACAGCAATCATGGTAGGTTGACAATAAAATCCAATGCAATTCGTTACAGCAAGTATTTCATTATGTCATATGGGGACAAGATCTGTAGGAACTGGTGCGTTCTTTTACAGGGAATTAATTGAATCATCCAGGATATTTCTAGCACATGATGAAATTGAACTGGACTGGAATTTAAGCATTCCCGGGATGAAGGTACTTGGCTTCACCTCCTATCCTTGTATCAGGCAATAACACTGAGCATAAACACACTCAAAGTGCACTTCAGCTTCTTTGGTAGAATTTCTTTGACACCTGTTAAATTTTAAAGAGCTCTGTGAAAACCATTTTCTTAACTATTCAACTGGTTCTTGATTCATTTATGTGCATAGAAATGCTCTGAAAGCTTAAAATGGCAAGGACCCTACTTGCTGACATTTTTCTCTGGTGTTCATTCTCACTCTCCCTTGATACGGACTCCGCGTAAGTGGACAGCCCATGGGCCAGAATCACGCAGACCTGACACTGCTGTCCTGAGCTTCACTCCCAATTATTTTGATGAGTAAATATGACTTGCTCATGCTGTGGTTTTCCAATAAATTTCATCTGCAATCCATGGTCATTTAAGCCCCAATTCTGAATAGGTGAAAGCAAATCTTAAAGCTATGCCTATATGATTGAAATAACCAGATCTCCATCAGCTTGGTTATTTCAACCACCTTCACCACTGATGTGAATCAACGAACAGCCTTTTGTAGACATGCCATCTTGATAAAACCCAAAGTGCCAAACCAACATGCCTCAGAAAAGTTGACAGCACAGAGAGATGCTTACTTCCAGACACAACAATCTGCACTTCTCCTCAGTGGGCCACATTCCTCACTCTTCTGTGTTGTTGTAAAAATTGTCCTCTTCTGAAATGCCCTTCTCTTCGTTGCCTGGCTAATCCTTTCAGGAGCCACCACCTGGTCATGAAAGCTGTATAGTTATTTACAGCCAGACCCAAGAAATTAGATTATAGAATTAATGCATTCTTTGGGGAAAAAACATCTGCTTTCTGTGTGCCAAGGCCCATATTCTGATTGCGAGGATGTCTTCTCTGATTGTGAGGTGCAGAGATCAGGCTCCCAGCAGCTTTCATACCATGGTGTGCCTTAAGCAAACACGCCCCAGGAATCAGGTAGCTTGTATTCAAATCCTGCTTGGTCATTTGCTAATTGTGTGACCATACGCAAGCTCTCTCAACTTCAGTTCCCTTCTATGTGAAAAAGGGGTAATGGCATTGCTTGCCTCATCAGGCTGATGGGAGAATTAAAGGATGTTTATACAGATAGTAGAGGAACCTGGCACAGAGCAAAACTCAATCAAGATTAATTCAATCAGACCCACTGTTTTTCCTTTAATACTTTTTAGCTATTTATTTAAGCTAGGAATCTTTTTGTTTATATTTTGCATATATTTTATATATTAGTAATACAGTTTTCAGAAATTCATACAATCTAAATATATAATCCAAATGCTGAAAATGATTTTATAATGAATGAGGCCAAATCATTACTCTAGACAAGCCTATCTCCAATTTTATTAAGAAAGTGAATGAGAATATAGGCTTTGACACACAGAAAGCAGATGTTTTTTCCCCCAGGAATAGATCAATTATAATCTAAATTTCTTGAGTCTGGCTATGAATAGCTATATACCCTTCATGAGCAAACAGAATGATAGCATTTCTTATTTCTATATGTTCAGATCTATTCAATAGGAAAAAAAGAACAACTGGTCA
Source organism: Equus quagga (assembly GCF_021613505.1). Taxonomy (NCBI): domain Eukaryota; kingdom Metazoa; phylum Chordata; class Mammalia; order Perissodactyla; family Equidae; genus Equus; species Equus quagga. Next base: position 25,472,979 of record NC_060274.1, read on the forward strand.
CGATAAAGTATGATCAAATAACTGTTGAGAAGATTTTTTTAAGTTATGGGCAAATTTTATTTTTTCTTCTCTGTCTACCGTTTTGATTTTTTTCACACCCTATTTGTGTGTGTGTTTTTTAAGATTTCAAGCAAGAAATAAGAATAGCAGAAAAATCAGAATCTCCTTGTTATGAGAGCTTCAGGCTCGGAGAATCTGAAAGTCCTTTCTGCAAATGACTGACAAGTGCTGAGTCTGACGATTTTAAAAAGCAAAGAAACAAAAACACAAACAAATCCTAGTGAGATTATTGAATTTCAAGGACAAAGTGAAAATCCAGAACTTTACCAAATAGAAAAAAAAAATAGGTTACCTGAAAAAACAAAATCAGTTTTCATCCTATTTTCTATCCAGACTGAATTCCAGAGGGTAACAGAGACGTGCTCTCAGGAAGCTGAGGAAAAAGCATTTTGAGCCTCAAACTCCATGACCAGATAACGTGTCAATGCATCATGAGGAAAAATAAAGATATTGTTATACACGCAATGGTGTAAAAACTTACCATTCAGGCATCTCCTCTGGGTGGAAAAACATAAAATATAAAAGAGGAGCTTAAAGCTAAAGAGGAATTTTAAAAAAAGATGACATGTTACAAGAGGATGACGAAAAAAATACTAACACTTATAGTCGTCTAAACTATTTTTATAATGTGGTTATGAAGCTCAATGTAATTAATAAGAAATGCCAGAAGAAACAGAGGAATAGGGTATTAAAAATTAGTAAGTCTAGAAAATTCCAAATGATTTAATCAAAATAAAGAAAGTAGGGGATGAGGGAAATTAAAGCATGCTACTCGTCTTGTTATGTCAGAGGGAGGAGGAAGTTTTAGATTCAGATTAATTCTCAATGTTAATTAAAATATATAGACAACTATATTTGCTAAAATTATAAGGAGGGATAGCTCAGATTTAACGTGAGAAGGTTCTCTGTAAGGGTGTGAATGTGGGAGGTGTAGGTCAGTGGGGGCCATGATTGGAGATCAGCGACCACAACAAGGACAGTCTATCAAAATGATAATGTGTGCCCCCGACCCTCACTCTATTTCTAGGAAGTCAGTTACAGAATTCTTGCACATGGGCATAAAGACATGTATATATTTAGCTTTGTAGAACCCAACCCAAGTGTTCTTCTAGGTGGAATTGATTTATAAGGTATGTGCTCCTTAATGTGGAATACTATGTAAGCATTAAAAAGATTAAAGTAGATTTATTAACACTGACATAGAAAGATATATTGTTACGTGAAACGTGCTGAAAGTAGTATATATGATGTGATCTCAGTTGACGAAACTTGAAAACTCAATGTGTGTGTGTATTTATGCACATTTATGTTTATAATACATAGAAAAACATGGCCCACGCAAAGTAAGTAGAGGAGTAGCATTGGAGATACACTCAGCAAAGAAGGATTTTTAAATTTTACTGCATACGTTTGCATTCTGTATATTTTTTACAATAAATATGTATTACTTTTATAGTTTTATAAACAAACAAAACAAGAAAAAGGAGAAGCATTGTATTTTATTGTTTGAAAACTACAAAACCAACTTGTTTTGGAGAGAGTGGAGAGATGCAGATTATATCGTTAGAAATGGGATGCATATTAGATTTTATGTGGCTGCCTAAGCACACCGTGAAACCCAGCTATTGGGAGGAAAGAGGAAAGGAAGGAAGGAAAGAAGGGAGGGAGGAAGGAAGGAAGTAGGACCTGGCAAGTATTTGAGTGGGCAGACATGGCCTCATTCAACAGAAAACAGCCTCTTTCAAACCTGGATGTGGCTTAAATTTGCATTTGGCCTCTCTTCGGTGAAATGTGGCATTTGTCTCTGAAGAGGTGAAGGGTCTCTTCAAGAAACCCTTCCATCTGCATACAGGAGCTAAAACTGCTACAGGGCCAGGCAAGCCCATACAGGCTGTCGGGGCAGCAATTATTTTACCTTTGGGAACTGAAACTATTTCTGCTCAAAAACAAAGTTTGCAGAGACAGCACTTTCACATTTGGCTCCATAATGCTACACTCAAAAAAACGATTTGCTATGGAAAACAGATAACAAAGTGGGTGCCTATCAGTTGTCCTAGAAAAACAACCCAAAGACAACACCAGCCCGTATGTTTATCAATCTTCCTCTCCACGTTTATTGAACTTCCATTCTGTGACTAGGTACAGAGGGTAAAATATTAAAAGGCCATCATCTGGGCCCTGAAGGGGCTGAGAGAAGACTAAAAAGTGTCGTAGGTAGCTGATTGTAGCGCAGTTTGGGGAGTTCTGCAACAGAGGTGAATAGACACAGTGCATCCCGGCTGGGCTGCTTTGGGGGCTATGCAGTTCTGAGCAAGCGGTTTAATCTGTTTGTGCCTCACTTTCCTCATTCATCAAATAGATATAATAATTGCACTACTTCCTAACAGCGTTCTGGGGACTGAGACGACACCCACAAACCTATGCACAAAGTGAGCAGTCGGTGACAGTTAGCTGGTGTTACTTGGGGAGCAGCATAAGGTCTTAGACTCAGACTCCCAGTTTGAAACTTTCTTGTGGGAAGTGATAAGTTATTACATTGAGTCTTAGGTTTCTCATTCAAAATCGGTGGATGACAAAAGTCCCTGCATGAGAGGCTCTTGTGCAGATTGAACCAGATAATCCATGAGGACCCAGGGCAGAGACTGGCACCTAAGAATTCACTTCCTGTTAGTCATTATCACTATCACAATGTTCAAAAGCAGAAAGGAAATAACACTAACTCTTCCTCAGGGTGACGGAGAATGTTCTGAAGAGGAGGAAGGTGGTCTTAAATAATTAGCAGCAGTGCTCCATGCAGAGGAGGTGAAGGAGGGACCTAGCCAGCCAAGAAAACAGCAGGGGCAAAGGCACAGAGAATTTAATAATGAGGACGATGGACTGAAGCTCAGATGAGAAATTATCAACCAGAGAACTTCATCAATGCATATGGGGTTATTGGAGAAAGTAGGGTAGAGCAACGGTGTGCGGTGTGAGCAAACCATACACGGATTCCCTAGAAAGACAACATCAAAAGGCAGGAGGAACCAGGAAAGGAAGCTCAAGAGGAAAGCTAAGAGAGGCCGGAGCCGATGAAATAAAAGAGGCTGAGAATGGAAAGAGTTTTAGTAAGAGCAGCTGGTCAGCCATGCCAAATGTTGCATAAATGTCAAGTAACGTGACAGGGAAAATTGGAGCCATTGAACTGGTCGATTGGGAGGGATGCTGGTGAGAGAGCAGTTTTAATTGTCCATGTTGGTGGAAGCCAGACTGAAATGGGCTGAGGAATTAATGAGATGTGAAGACACGAAGTCTAAGTATAGACCTCTTTCGTGAAGTTTAGTGATTAAGAAAGTGAGAGAAAACAGTCTCAGAGAAACTAGAAGACATTAATTTTTAAATGTCCAAACAAGCAAAATTCACTTTTGGTAAAGAGGGTAAACTTCCTAAGGCATCCAGAAAACTAAAGGGGGAAAATGAAGATGAAAAAAGAACTCAATACTTTGTTTACATGGGATTAGACAATTACGGTGAAGGGGGGTGGGGCAGAAAGTTGACAAAACTTTAAGTAACTAGAAAAGTAAGATTCAAAAAAAGGAAAGAGGAGAGAGCCAAGGACAGTCTTGTGGATTTGTTGAAAGAGCAAGAGACAAGCTTAAACTCCCCAAAAGGAAGTGATCAAAACAGAAAAGCTTTCCTCTCTGCCCCTCAGACTGAGTCAGGACACAGACACTTCAGAGAACATGTCCAAGTGAGAGTTCGGAACCCTCTGTGCTGAAGGGTCCTCAGCTCTCAGCCACGGGCAAACCACTGAGCGGGAAGACCTCCACGCACAGCTACAGAGGTTTGTCTCCAGCTGGAGTTAGGGTCCCCTTTAGCCAGAGCCAGACTCCAGTCCTTTCTTGGAATATTTATCCACCTGAGACAGTTTGCCAAAAAGTAAACTGGTCCTGAACAAGCCAGCCTGAGAAATTTGAGAGATATAGGAAATGACTGCCAGGCAACATCAATGATTGAATTTTGGAATGAAAGAGAATATTGGATGTTTTTTTCTGGGATATCTGGAAAAATCTGCCTTGGAATGTTTCAATCAGCTCTTGGGTCATAGGCCAAGTGTTTTTGGAAATTGATCAGTTGCTTTGTCCCGTGTGGTTCCCGGTTCCCATATCTGTAGAATAAGGAGGATCAGATTAGTTTTAAGTCCCTCCAGCTCTGAACATTATGAAATTTAATGGTTCTCTCCTTCGCGTTTCCTCCATTTTCACAGGAGGACATGTCCCTGATACAGCGCTAGTGCTCTATCTTCCTAACCATATTGTGAGCCTCAACTTGTATTGGTTTCCTTCTTTTGTCTAAAAGAAGTTAGAAAATGTGTTAAAGATAAGACAGTTTTAGGACGGGCTGGGTGAGGCCACTTCTTTCTTATCCAACCAGGGGGCTTTTATGTGGAAAACACCCCTTCGCAAGGCCGAGCCTGCTGGCTGGAAGTAAACATTGTGCTGAAACAGTCTGTAAAGAAGAACTGGTTCTTACACGAAGAAATTAAGGCCTACACCCGGTGCAATAGCGAATGCCTTCCCGAAATGTTTTCCTGTTATTATGTAAACACAAGCTAAGTGGGTCTGTTAGAGATAATTGCTAATATTCCCCTAACCTAGTGATTTGGGGAAGAATAAAAGGATGTGGGAATTATTAAGAGAAGACACAGGCAATGGGGGAAGGGCCAGTTTACATGTAACAACCAAATGCATGTTTCGTAGGTCAGAGATTTTGAGAAATTGTTTTTATACCTGGTTTCTATTTCTATTTCTATTCTGGTTACTAAGCTGACAGATGATTTCTCAGGATCTTTGAGTGCTTTCTCCTTCTTGTATGAGCTATGTGTGTTGAAATACCTTTTGCATCTTGAAAGTAAATGTAGACAAAACTCATATCTAAGTCATGATAACATTTAAATTGTGAATACACAATTTTTAGAGATGAGAGTATTTTATTTTTAGTGCATTTTAATCTATTCTCATCATATTCTCTTTTGCTAACTTATTTCATAGAAAAAGAACTAAGAACTCAGCTTTCAATCAACCTCATGGCAAAGAAGTAGAAAGCCTTCTGTAAGAACTCGCAGTTTGGCAAACTCTACCTGATTTCGGTGTCCATGGGAAGGCAAATGCTTGTGCAGACCCCACATGAGATTTGGAGTTTCTAACCCGAGGAGGGGATGAGCCCTCCAGGTGACAAGGGGTCTGGCAGGGTTGCCATGCCTCTGCCGCCCTTTAGACCCCCTGAGACACAGGGATGGCCACAGTGCCTGAGCGAAATTCTCCTGGAGTCCCGTCAGGCAGCGCTGCAGGCAGGGCTGTGGGTGTGAGACAGAGCCCTGCTCTGTACAGCGGGCCTCTTCCCAAGCAGCCGGGCCCCTCTGCCTTTCACTGCCCTTCCAGATACGTGTCCTTGCTCAACAAGCACTAAAAACCCCAACAACCTGGAAGAGACCAGGGCTCTAACAGACAGCAAACTCCAGAATTTTAAATTCTGGCCAAGATTCTAGTGTTTGTTTTGCCTCTGACTCGGTGGAGACCTTGAGCCACCAGCAAAATGTCTTGGTAACTGAATTTACCTCTCCATGAAACATCTGCCTGCTCCTCGGGGTTGTGAAATAAAACGTCCTCAGAGGTTGTGAACTCCCATGTTTGCACAGTCTTTTCTCTAGCGTTTAAAGTTTGCTGAGTTAATCCAGTTGGAAGCATGCAGCAAAATCAGAATTCAAATGATCCAGGTGGAAGCGAGTTACTATTGTTGTGTGATGAATGCGGCCGCACCAAACTGAGTTATACTAGCAGGAAGAGCAAGCAGCCTGCGCCACCTCCACGAGCTGCTCCATTCCTGGTGGGAGTCTGTCTGTTATCCTTGCTGAGTGACTCCTGGACAGAGTGCGCTCAGGAGACGAGGGTGACACAGCAGGGTTAGGGCTTAATTTTTCTTATATTCTGATTAGGGGAAACAGTGTGAATCCAGAAAGACGTCATTGAGTACAAATGCAAGCCTGGAGCTGGGCCCACTGGGCGTGAACCTCAGGAGCTATTAATCTACAACCTCCAATTTATAAATATGCAGGAGACTGAGTCAGTAGAAAAAAAATAATTTTAAACATCTGTGGTATTCTTTCTGTTCCAGATTAATTACACTGCTTGTTTGTTGATGCTGACCAGAATTTTCAATATCTTCTGATGCTATGCTTGGAACGTCGTATTTTTCTATGTGTTTATCATTTATGAGCCATGAAAATTTATTTCTGCCACAGCCTGTCTTTCATAATTTATTTTAGGTCCTAATTTTGTTCTTTTGCTCACCTGCCCTAAACTTCTTGATTTTCCTTTTATGCTGAGCAATATGCAACTCTTTTTCATAAAGTATTTATTATTACTCTGAAGAGAGACACCTTGTTAATACACTGTCCCACACACATACACGTGATTGAATCAAAGCGATGATATAAATGAAAACCCACACATGCTGTTTAATCATTTGGAGAGGTTGATAATTATTTCCAATCAGCTAGGATCACTCTCCCAGTTCAAAGGATTGTTAATGAGAACCAAATTTGTTAATAGAGCAGCCCTTTTCTATAAGTGGGAGAAGGTGTCAGGAAAGTCTTTCCAGAAGTTGCTGTTCAGCCTTCATATTATACAATCATAAAGCTGTACTCTCCCTCTGGGTCAGCCAAGTGTCCAACTGCTAAACTCTCCATCCTGTCATCCATGGAGGTATCTTTTCTGAGCTGAATCCCTGGCAGCTCTAAATAGAGGAGAATCACAGAGGGTTTTTTTCTAGAATAGATCAATTTGGAAATGAGAAATGGGCAGCCCTTCAAACCTGTAAAGCAGCCATCACACACACTTCCACCTCCAGTCTGCCTTGAGAGTCTTTCCCCCTTCTCTTGCCCCTACCGCAACCAATGTGTGGTGCCTTCTCTGCCGCCAGGATGGCCGAAGAGCTCCTGTTTGGGGACTCAAGCTCCCTTCCCTCACTCTTGGCCCCAAGAGCTTCTCCTCAGACCTAGCCTACTCCCATGACCTTTGTTTGCTCTTTACCAAACACTGGAGGCGTTGGCCAGCCTTGGGTTTCTTTTTAACCTCACCACAATCTAGTTTATTCCCTAAGTTTTCTCTCTTCAGGCTGAGGCACAGTCTAGGCACCAGCCCACCTTCCTACCTCCTCCCAATGATAAACCCACAAGCTCTTTTTGTTTTGTGTTTTTACTGAGAATCACCAAGGAGCAAAAGAAAAATAATAGAAGAACCCACATGGAAGAGGTGTGACTGTATAAGAACTTATATAATTGCTTATTTCAACAATAGCCACTTATTGATCACCTCGTACCTGTTCAGCACTGCCCCCTAGGATCTAATGGTTATTGTTTCTGAGCTATGCTTCTGGGATGATCTCAGAAGCCCCAGCGGCCACTCACTTGCCTTGACAAATAGCTTACTAACCGCTACTTCCATCAACAAGGAGGGCAAAATAGAAAGTGAGCAGTGCTCTCTCCTTGGGTAATTTTTATTTCTCTACAGCTCTTCAGATAGGTAGTATATGTGTTCTTGGTCTCCTGCCCTATGGATGTTAAGATTATGATATAAATTAAATTAAACTAAAATACACACACACACAAGACGTAACTCTAATAATAGTGGAATTATTTGACATTGAGACTATTTTGGAAACTTCAGAATATCTGCTCATTTTCTCACACTTGCCCCACCTGATTCCCTCTACTATTGTGTTTTGACCAATGAGGGCATTCTTCTGGAATCCAGTAATTTAGCATCTATCTGGTGCTGTGCTCATAAACTGGCTCTCTGAAAAGGACCAATGAACAACTGTCCTGATTCATAATGTTTGCTGATTTCTGTAATGTAAACACTTCCACTGTGGTCAGTTTCGAGCTACCGATGATTTAACAACCAGCTGGCAAGTGCTTTTGCAAGCCAGTCGGAACCAGTTCTAGCACAACACTTATCCTTCCAGTCTTTCCCTTATCAAAACGTGTTCTGTGCCTCATCTCCAAAAGACTGTTTCAGAATTGCCTTTCATTTGGAAAAGCTTGTAATAAGTAAGTCCCAGCAGAATATTAATGGCTGAATGAAAAAGGTTCACTGTGTTAATGCTGCCAAGGGCACCTGCCCTGTCATGGAGGCCTCCTGGAAGACGGCCTCAAGCCAATGGATGGAATCCACTGTCAGCACTGGCAAGGCCTCTAGGCTGAGAGTGCACCCCTCCGGCAGCCCAAGGAGGGACAGGGGAACAGCATGCTGAATGCCAGTAGGGGCACAAGGCAGCTAAAAGCACAGACTCTAAGCTAGAATGCCAAGGTTTGCGACACTGGGCAAGTTACCTGACCTCTCTGTGCCTTAGTTCCTCATGTGTAAAATGCGGTTAGTAATATTCTATTTCATGGATTCTAAGTTGTCCTCTATTGTAAAACATACCATTATTTTTATGTTCCATTAAGAAATTTTAAAATGCTGCCAATTAAACTATGACATGCCAGCAAAAGTAAGACACATTTTAATTTCACAGATGCTGAAATGTGAGAGAGAAATACATTTTGGAATCGAATTATGGGAGTACCTACCTCGTAGGTTGTTGAAAACATTAAATGAGTTGATATATGTAAGTGCTTTGCACAGGGCCTGGCTCTTTGTAGGAGCTATGATTTTGAAATTACAGATTTTGCTATTATAATATCATTATTATTACAAAGAGATTAATGAAAATAAAAAAATGCAAAATATCTAACTCAAACATTGAAACTTAAAATTTCCTCACAAGACTAAGTATGAATGAAAGTGGTTCTAAACTTGCATTTCTCAAGCTATTTTTCTGATAACCACATGGGCCCCAGGGGCTGCAGCAGAAAAGAAATAGGGTGAGGGTAAGTGGGAGGCGAAGGCCAAGGAGGAAAATTCTCAGTCACCAATTCAAACTCAGCCACAGCGGCTCCATTTTCATCAATGGAATACATTGGAGTTCAAGGTCAGGTTTCACTGTAACTGTGTTTCTGTGCTTAAATGTACAGAGGTTGTGCCCAGCCAGCTCACAAAACACTTGCTCCTTAGATAGGGACCTTGGAAGCTGCACAGAATTGTCTTTCCCAGGAGTAAGCTAATGCTCACTCAAATTCACAGATCCTGAGTCCAGAAAGAGCTCTTTCTGGCCAGGGACGTGAGCAGCTGCCTTCCCCTCTCCAGCAGCCTGCACCATCCGCCCTCTGCCAGCCACGGCCAGCACCCCCAAAACGGCTCTGTCTTGACTGGAGCTTTTTAAATTTTCAAGCCGGGTAAGCAAGGCCTGTAGCAGGAAATTTAAATACAATAGCAAAGTTTAGACCTCCGCCGCCTCTCGGCTCCAGGGCTCATGATGGCTGCACACCGTCTCACAAGCCTGTGTCAGACCTGCGTCCAAAACAGCTCTTATCCCTCTCAGAAACAACGCGTCAAGCAGGAGCTGAAAGCAGAAAACACAACACATTTTTGGACAGAAGTTGAAAATCTCCTTAAAAGTACTCAGCACCTCCCTCAAGATCCAGGTCAATGAAAAAAATATATGAAAGATAAGTGAAGAAAAAGAAAGAAAATACAAAAAAGCTGTTGCACTGATTTCAACTATATAACAAATGTATGTAGATAGGGAGAACACTATCTGAAAATAGAACAAAATAGTTGTTTTGGGGCATTGTGAAAGTGGAAGATTAAAAAATTTTATGTTCTTGTTCGATATTGCTATATTTGTCTTTTATCAAAAACATCAAAACACCTCTCATACATTCGTTCAACATTTATTGTACACATAGCTTGATTTTACCTTAGTTTGCTCCACCTCAGCCTCATCTTTTCTTCACTTCTCTTCTATCTTCAGGGGTTTAAGTCCTTGACTATCTGTGCCTTGGGTGTACGTGCTTGACTACACAATCACGCTCTGTGATGGCAAAGGAGTGTCTCTTTGTTCCCTGTGAACCTTAGCTACTCCCCTCCCATGGATAGTATGATACTTGAGTTGCTTAAAACAAGTTCAAGTTTACAAGTTCGGCTAACATACCAGATGAATTACAGAAAAGAATCCTCTTGCTTTCCCCTGGGAGGGTTGGTGCTTCCTAAGACAGCCCAAAGAGCATCTGAACTGCAGGGCCACTGTTTGGAAAGGGTGCGGGTGCTCACTTAGAATAAGAACAGAGGGCAGCCAAGGCTCAGCGAGAGAAGCAGAGCGACCATGAGTGAGGTAGAACAGGATTTACTGTAGGAGCTAAGCTTTACACAAGTCTGAGAGCTGGCGGAAAAGTTAAGTCTATGCTAGTCGCTTCTCTAACTAGTATTGGCATGAAGTTGCAGACCTGGGCCGGTAGTCACGAAAGAGAACAAGATAAACTGGAACCCCTGAGGACAAACTGGAGCTCACATCTGCCATCACCCTCTGTCTCAAGGACAGGTGATCTGCATGATAAAGCCAACAGGATTACCATGGAGTTGCAAATGCATCTGGCTGGGAACTCAGGGAAGCTGAAAGAGGATCTAGGGGCTGCTGGAGGAGCTGTGCACTTGGGTGGTCCAGAAGACAGCTAACAGATCAGCATCAACATGCAGACCTGCCTTGCGCCACACCCACCTTCGATGGGCAGACAATGGCTGCTGCTTCACTTTCCCCTTATAAATCTTGTTTAAATGTATCTTGTGCTCAATAGTAACCTGGAACCATACAGGGAAAGGGACTATGGGAAACATTGCTTCAAGTTAGCAAATTACACAAAGTCACTTAGACCAATCCACTTCATTCCCTAGGATGAGTTTGTAGAAACAACTGCTATAATAATTCTAAATTCAATTTAATCCTAGGCTTGGCACCCAATCTTGAGGCACTGGAATGTCCAGAAGACTTGCCTAAAGGTCTTATTCGCGTGCCTAAATTTAGAGATGAAGACGTCAATACAATGGGAGATCCTTATAGAAAGGGTTAGAAATCAAGGATTCAGACTACGGACTGTTGGAAGCTGTACTAATGGTCGTGTCTTCTGTTGCATCAAAAGTAACTACCAGTAATGTACTAAGGAATTTTCCAAATGCCTTAATTGTCCCTGTCCCCTTCCAAAAAAAATAAACCACAGAGAATCAGGGGGAGAAGGGGCAGGTTGCTCTTTGCTTGAAGAAACCTTTCTTATATTCATTACAAGAAGCAGCAGCCAAACATTTACTGAGGACCTAGTCACTTCTTCTCAGGGGTTAGACACTGCTCAGACAGCGTCCTACATGGGGATGTCTTAAGGAAGGATCGGGGCAAGGGTCGGAATCAGTTCTCAACATGTTTGAACAGAGAGCTGCTATGCAACCACCTCGCACCTAAGCAAAATGCTGGCCACTGGCCCTAAGCCGAGGCAAGGCCAAGGGCAGGTGCAGGAACTGGCACAAGGGGCATTCTCTCAGAGACAAGACAGTCCTTGCAGACGCCCCATACCAAAGTGCACCTGAGACCTCTAGTATGAAATTATGTACAAATATCCATCCCAAAGTTACAGCACCCAACTAAAAGCATCATCACCATCATCGTCACTGTTATCATCATTGTCATGACTACTGCTACCTACACAATCTGCAAATTGCAGGACTTCTGCCCTTCTACACAGACATGGAGTCCAGGGAAATACCTATGTGGGTGAGAGCAACTGCAGGTCATAGACCCAGTCCATAGAGGGTGAGTGACTGGATAGGGGCCAGAAAAATCTCTACTTTTATTTCTCCCAGTTGGTAGGATAAGAACATTGTGCGTTGGTAAAGACCACTGCTGTGCCTCTTTCCTTTCCAAAAGGCAGGCCGGACATCATTATTTTGGAAACGACATTTTTTACATTCGTGAGTTGGGTTGGGTTTTGTTTTGCTGAGGTTGTTTTCTGTATAATGATTATTCACATACACCTGACTAACCACCTGTCAAATTAAAAGTCAAGGGCCTCCCATCAGGAATTTTGAGGATTTATTTTCTCCACCACAGAGGCCTCATGAGGAGTTACCTGTTAGAACCAGCTGGATCGCCACAGCTGATTGAATGCTCACAATTGCCCCACAGTCCTTTCCACCACTTCTAAGAGTCCAGGCAGGTTCCTGGGAGGTCTGATTCAACTGTAGAATGTTGAGTCGAAGTAAGTTGAGAAAATGGTGTCATCTCTCTCGCATTTGGATGCAGAGTGTCACAATAACATCCATCCTATTAGTCTCGGTAAGGTTTATTTGACTGTATCTGCATTTATTCTAAAATAGCTAGTCAGAATCTTGACCTGCCATGGATCACATGTTGTCCTATCCAAGCTAATTGGTAATACCAAAAATGTGCCTAATAATGGATTTTCACTGGCATCAAAGAAATATAATCAAGTGAAAGCAGCTGAATTGAAACATTCGTATCAACTCTAGTCACTACATTGGGGTTTCTTAGTTATTCCTCTATGGTGAGCCAATAGGTATTAAATGTGTGTACGTTAAGTGGAAACAATTCTTCAAGTCAGGTGAAAACTCTAGCCATTTCAATATTTCACTAATCTACAGGATTAAGGAAAAGCAGCTGACTTTTAAATTCATCTAATTTTTATTAATTATTATGGTGATATATAAAATTATGCTCATCAGTATAAAATAGATCTGTTTAGTCATTTAGTTCATCAGTATTTTATGCATTTATAAATTTTATAAAATATAAGTATACACAATAGTATTTTCTGCTATGTTTCACTAGAGAATAAAATTATTTTTGAAAAATTATATATGTTTATTGGTCTTTTCTACTAGTCTCAGAATTCTCTGACAAAAAAAATTTTACCCTTGTGGCTGGCCCAGTAGCATAGTGGTTAAGTTGGCGCACCCCACTTTGGGGGCCCAGGGTTCACAGAGTTCAGATCCCAGGCACATGCCTGCATACTGCTCATCAAGCCATGCTGTGGTGGCGTCCCATATACACAATAGAGGAAGATTGGCACAGATGTTAGCTCAGGGACAATCTTCCTCAAGTGAAAAAAAATATTGCCCTCAAAAATAAAACATAAATATCCAGAATTTGAAAGCATACGACAATGAAGAAATAATCACATTTATATTTATTAAATATAATAAAAAGGTAGTATATACCATCACTGAGAATGTGCTATATGCCAGGAGCCATACTAAGCATATTATGCCTGTTTTCTTTTTTAATCCTCATAACACTTCTATATGTAAGTACTGTTGGATTTAGACCCATTTCACACATGAATAACTTAAGATATAGACATTAAGCAAATATTCAAGGTGACCTCGATGGTAAGTCGTAGAGCTGGAGTTTCAGTCACAGTTCTGATTCTAGAGTCTGAGCTCTTGGAAATCCAACCATTGTAGTGATGAACCAGTGGTCCTTAAACTGTAGGGATCACTCTGAGAATCTGAGAAAAGTTACGGAAGCTCTCCTGAGAAAAATGCACCCTACACACACACACTTACACTACCTACACTTTCAAAGGGTTTCTAGACCTCCTTGAAGACCATCCAGAGTTTCCTTGGGGTTCACAAGGCCCAAATCATGGAACTCCAATTTGAATGTTTCCTTAAGTATCAATGTGTGGGAATTTGGTTGCTGTTTAAGAAGCTGCGCTGTGCTAATGAAAACATCACATGAACGTGGAGAAAGAGTGACCTGAATCCTCAGACACTTGAAGCCCTACCAATGGCCAGGGCAGTGAGTCAGATGAAGGAGTCCTGCTCTAAGGGTGTCTGTGTTAGGCTCTTCTAGTTACCGAAAAGAAATGAGGAAGAGGTGGTTGGTGTAAAGACACACTGGAGAAACCTCACAGATATAAGGAACTGTGGTAGGGCCAGAACTTTCTGAGCATGAACTCAGACCAGACCAGGTCCAAGACAGGCATCCAGACGGCAGCAGGAACTGGTGGGTTTCACCCTGACGGTCATTCTCTCCTTGTCCACTCTGCTCTCTTTTTTCTGACTTCCTTATTCTTTACTCCGGATGGTATACAGCAGTCCCCCCTTTTCCATGGTTTTACTTTCTGTGGTTTCAGTTACCTGTGGTCAACCGTGGTCCAAAAATATTGGAAAATTCCAGAAATAAATAATTCCTAAGTTTTAAATGGTGCCCTGCTCTGAGTAGTGTGATAAAATACCCCGCCACCCCTTTCTGGTCCGCTGAGGATGGGAATCACCTTTTTGTCCCGCAGACTCGCACTGTATCTGTTCCCCGCCCATCAGTCGCTTAGCCGCCGGCGGTAATCAGACCAGCTGCACGGTATCGCAGATCCTGTGTTCAAGTCACCCTTGTGCTACGTTATAACGGCCCCAAGGTTCAAGAGGAGTGATGCCGGCCATTTGGATGTGCCAAAGAGAAGTCATAAAGTGCTTCCTTTAGGTGAAAAGGTGGAAGTTCTGGACTGAACAAAAGAGAAAAAATCACATGCAGAGGTTGCTAAGATCTATGGTAACTTTTATTACGGAATATTGTTATAATTGTTTTATTTTATTAGTAGTTATTGTTAATTTCTTACTGTGCTTAATTTATAAAATAAATTTTATCATAGGTATGTATGTATAGCAAAAAAGCATAGTCTACATAGGGTTTGGCACTGTCCGCAGTTTCAAACGTCCATGGGGGTCTTGAAACTACCCTCGCAGATGAGGGAGCCTCCTGTAGCTCCTCCCACAGGGACTCCTATGTGTAAGCATAACCTCTCAATTTTTGCAGACGCTGGTTTCTACTTCCTCATAACTTCAGGTTGCCATGACACCTCGTGGTTCTAACTTTACCTCAGGGCTTCTCTCTTGTGTCTTTTCAGTTACTATTTCCACCGAAGGAATGGGGTTAGTTGCCCCATTCTTGCAGTATTTCCCAGTTCAAGAGCCTGACTGTAGCTAATGTTTTTTGCATGAGGTCATGCCACAGGTTTTTAACCAGCCTATAGTTTGTCTGTGCTTGTGACAGATGTCACCCCAGCCCACTCAGCTGTGGCTGATGGCAGAGGGCAGGGGACTCCTCTGCAGAACGGAGCATGCACCAGCCTGGGTATGCTTTCCTCAGTACCAGCGATGTAGCCAGGGAATTTCCTGTGGACAGGAGTGCGATAAACCATCTGGTACAGATCCTTGGGATAGGCTGGCTGTGAGAGACACCAGCGCAACTTTCCACTCTTCAAACTAGGTCCACCTACTGTTGGGGCCCCCGCACCAGGAGGTGGGTGTATGTTTAGATAGGGATTAAATGGCGATAGTAGTCCTCACTACTAATGAAAAGCCAGGGATTGGGGAAAACATCTGGATCTGAGAGCTGCCAGGTGTGCCCCTCATTTGCATGCCATCCAAGATACTTATGCCAAGAGATTTTTCTGTCAAGCTTCAGGATTTCCTGGTACACTTCACTTCACACTACACTTCACTGAGGGCTCAGCGAGCTTTTTAAGGAAGAAGTAGCTTAAAGGGCACTGTGACACATGCAGTATAATGGAGTCACAGAGTTAGACAGGATTTTAAACATCATCCAATCTACCCACATAATCTGCGGGGAGGGAGGCTATGCCTGAGAGAAGCTAAGTGCTAAAAGAGGAGCACAGGGAGAGCTGGCGGTCTCCAGTTCACTTCCTCCTTTATCACACCTGTGCTGTCAGCCACATTGGCTCTTCATTCCATGCTGTCACTGAGTGCTACCATTCTGCAGCAAAATAGAAAGATAGGAAAGCCTGTAAAACAATATCTCATGCTATAAAGACTCAACTCCAAATGTGTATTTCTGTAGGATCTCTCTAACTATAGGTATATGATTGATTGGAAACAATCTTAGACTAGAAAACTCATGGTGTCACTCAGAGACGTGAGTTAACCTCTATTTCTTCCTCTGAGAAATAGTGCTTCCTTATGCACTCATCATTTATCTAACAAATGTTAACTGGCTATCTGCTGTGCTCCGGGCTCTGAAAGTAAAATAATGTAGAAAAGTTGTCTTGCTCCTTAGAGCTCTTGCACTCTAGTAGGGGGAGTGCAAGAGAAGACCTGCTCCCACGGGATTATGGACGTGGTGACAAACTCGTGGTTGGAAGCAGGTCAGGAAAAGCTTGCCAGATGGACCCTGGAAATTCAAAGTTGCAGGTATAGGAGGAGTTAGCCAAGCAAAGGATGGGGCTGGGCAAGCAGATGAGGGACAGCATTGCACATCTGGGAAGACGTGTGTAGGACTGAAGCACAGGGTTCAGGGGAGGATAGGGTGGGAATTGCAAGAGACGAAGCTGGCAAGTAAACAGGACCTGATAACAAAGAGTTTCACATACTATCCTCTCCATTGACCTATTGGCCATGAGTCATATAGCCAGATTTTTTACTTTAGAACAATTATTGTAATAGCTGTATGGAGAATGTGTACCAAGCACTTAAGACGGGAAGCATGAAAACACATTAGCAGCCTTTTGCGGTAATTCAGAAGAGTGACAGCGGTGTTCTGACTTACGGCAGTGGCAATAGGACCAGAAAGAAGTGGGCATATTCTAGGGTTTTTGTTTTTGTTTTTGTTTTTGCTGAAGAAGATTCACCCTGAGCTAACATCTGTACCAATCTTCCTCTGCTTCTTTTGTATGTGGGTCACTGCAGCAGCATGGCTGCTGACAAGAGGTGTAGGTCTGTGCCCAGGAAGCAAACCCAGGCTGCTGAAGCTGAGCACCCTGAACTTAACCACTAGGCCACAGGGCTGGCCCCCTAGGGATTTTTAAAGATATAATTGAAAGGCATTGCAGACTGATTGTGTGCCAGGGGGAGTGAGGGATGTGAGGGGCGAAGGCGGAGGACAGGGTATAGCCACGTTCCTGAATCGGGTGGGGAAGCAGGCACTGGTTTGGGACATTTGAGTGAGGTTCTGGTGAAACAGCCAAGCATAAAGTTCCTGTAGAAAACTTGGCAATAGACTCAGAGTAACGAAGAGCCTGGCTGGGAATGTAGCCATCAGCACGTGTAGGTCAGTGATACTCAGAACAGAGAGTGAGTGCACTGTCAGAATTACCTGGGCTGCTTTTTCTAACTGCACATGCCATCCCCTTGAAATCCCCCAATGCCTCTCCTGCTCACCCCTGACTGTGCTCCACTCCAAGTGTTGAACATGTCGGCCACAAGTAGGGTAAATCCTCACCACCAGTGCATGATGTGAGGAGAGGAGAGCAGGAATCAGTGTCCTTAAGGACACCCACAGCTTAGGGATGGGTTAAAAGAAGAGTGGCGACAGATCCTGAGGAGCATCCAGGGGGATGGAAAGAAGTCTCACAGAAGCCAGGAGAGGACAGATGTTGAACGGAGGGCACGGCCAATCTCATCAAACACGGTAGAGAAGTGATAAGAGAGAGAGCCCAAAAGTGTTAACACTCTGCATCACCCCCAGAGCTGCGACAAGGACCAAGCAAGGTCCTGCAAGTCAAGATGCTTTCTAAAACATGTCATACAACATGAGCAGTTATTATCATAACTAAGACTCAGCTCAGTTCCCACCAACTCTAGGAGTCCCTCCTGGGACCTTCCAGGCCACCCTCCTGCAGCTCCCTCAACACCAAGTTTAGTTGGCCTGCACACAGCACGAGCACAGTGCCCGGCCTACAGGAGGCAGAGGACACGTGCTGGTGCAACGAAGAGATGGTTAGCATTGCATCACTGCGTGTCACGACGCTCTTCAACATGGAAAAGAGTCAGGTTCAGATTGCTTTTCTTCTCCCCAAAGCCCCCCAGTACATAGTTGTACATTCTTGTTGCAGGTCGTTCTAGTTCTGCTACATGGGACACTGCCTCAGTATGGCTTGATGGCTTGACGGCTTGATGAGCGGTGCCACGTCTGCATCCAGGGTCCGAACCGGTGAAACCCTGGGCCACTGAAGTGGAGCACGCAAACTTAACAGCAGGGCCACAGGCCAGCCCCAGCTTTTTTTTTTTTTTTTTTAAATAAAATCTAATACGCTTATTTCTTTTTCTTGACACATCCCTGTTTCTATTTTATGTATGCCCTCACAGTTTAGGAAAAACTAATCAGCTCCTTATAGTTATTGACAAAAATACATGAAAAAATTATTTCCTATAGAAAAATTATTCCCTATAGAAAAAAGAAAGATAAAAAATTATTTCTCCCTCCGCATATCTCCTTTTCTGCTGGATGCCTTGTATCTCTCCAGATCCCATGTTTGTTGTCTGATTTCCAGCATGTTCATATCCAAATCAATCTGAACTAATTTTGCAAGTAAAATGTTTTGAGAGCTCACCCAAAGTGCTTCCCTAAATTCTAAACATTGAACATCTGCTTGGCTGGACTCACTGCTTGCTCTTGCAAGTCTGCTTAAACCTACCAATTTGACTTGTCATAATTTACGCTTTCAAAATCTATATTATTTATTGCCTTGATTACATTATCACAGGTGTTCTGTACTACTGATCTTTCCCCCAATTTTTCTTATATTCTCCTCTGAAATTCTCATTTTAATTTACCAGGAGGTCTTTTCTGCTCTTTCCCAGCTCTTGAAAACCTGCTCCTGACTCTCCTCCTGGCTCTAGCGTGTGTTTTTAAGGATGATAAACTCAGGAAGTTTATCTTTTGGACTTGCAGATTTTCAGGGCATTTACATTTCAGAGACCTACTTTTCATGAACAGATATTTTTACAAGGTGTTTCTACTAATCATCTATTCTTTATTCTCAGGTGCTTGTCCAGTTTTTCCTTGGCTGCGATGAGCTTTGCTGCTCTAGGAGCACGCACCCTTCCCCCACCACATTCCCTCTGGGCACCTACTCTCTCCTGCCCTTCCTCTTTCTCCTTTCATACCCAACAGGCAGCAGTGGAGAGAACAGCCCCACCCTGCAACCTTTGGTCAGAGCTATCTATTGCTTTCAGCCTCACCACCCACCCACTTCAACCTCAGGCCTGGATAACAGCAGATAGAGCACAGGTTGCCGGTGGTTGCTGAGCAAGTATCATAGGAACATGAACAAGTGCAGGAGACTCTCATGGGCCTCTGGCCCAGCCTACAGTCCACAAAGATGGAATGGATTTCGGCTTCTTCCTGAAGACGTGGAGTTCAAGGCAGAAGAAAGATAAAAAGAGAAGAGTTGCACATGCCTTGTCCAGATGACAGACAGATGCCTGCTAGTGTCCTCCCAGCCCAGCTCAGGATTTGTTAAAGACCAGAAGCACAAGGCACCCATACCGGCAGAGAGACAGACAGCTGTCAAAGTTCAGGAGCATCTTCTTCCATGCCGTGAATTTATTCAGCCCCCAGGACTTCTGGTCTTGTATCTCTCTGGACGCCACACTCACATGAGAGAGAAGCTTATTTACCAGGCCTGGGTCAAGAATTTCTGGGCCAGGGGCCAGCCTGGTGGCGCAACAGTTAAGTGTACACGTTTCGCTTCTCGGCTGCCTGGGGTTCGCCGGTTCAGATTCCAGGTGGACATGGCACTGCTTGGCAAAAGCCATGCTGTGGTAGGCGTTCCACGTATAAAGTGGAGGAAGATGGGCACGGATGTTAGCTCAGGGCCAGGCTTCCTCGGCAAAAGGAGGAGGATTGGCAGTAGTTAGCTCAGGGCTAATCTTCCTCAAAAAAAAAAAAAAAGAATTGCTGGGCCAGTCAGCTAATGGTCAGGAGCAAAGAGTTAATATAGATATGGACATTGGGCAAATTACTGTGAACCATGGAGCCATCCTATTTGCACATATTGCATCTTAAAATATCAGTTCTTACTTAGAGAAAATATTTGTTGCTCACCCTCCCACATCTCTGCCAAAGGGTCGCAGCTGTCTCAGCTGGTGTATTTTTTCTAGCAAACCTCTTAAACACCCTTGTCCTTGGCCAACAGTGGAAATAAAAACTATCGAGTTGCTTCATTTCTTCCAGTCTCTGGGAAAACAAAGGAAGGATAACAACTTGGAAAAGCCATCAGTTAAAATTTTAGTGTGCAAGTAAGATAAGATGTGTAACACCCTTGTCTCATTTTGGTTATTTATAAAGTGGAGATAATTGTATCTATTTCTTAGAGTTGTTGTGAAGACTGAAGATGTATCTACTGTAGGGAACTCAGCATCTTACCTAGAAAGAGCTGGATAAACACAAGCTATAATTATGTCTGTGGGTTTCTGGGTTATCTTTCTTCAAGATGCATTGCTTCAGTAGGAAGTGCACCTCCAAGATCACCCTCATGTCAGGAGATAAACAGCTGGGTTTTCATTGGACCCACATTCCTCCATATTATGAATTAGATCATTAGTGTGTGTAATGACCATAGGTCCCTGGGTGTTGCTTAAGGATCTTACTGGTTGAAAACCTGACTCCACCTCTCTCTCTGAGTTCTTCAGCTCTCTCAAGGTCTTCTGCTGCACCCTGGGCCGTCTCCCCTCTTCTGTGGCTGGTACCCAAAGGTGCATAATGGGTAAACGGTTCATCTGTGCCTGAATCTTATCTGAAGGCACTCTACCAACCTGAGGGAAACTACGCATCTGGCAGAGGCACTCTGACTGTGGAAAATTACTGACCCACACTGAACTATGTAAAAATCCTAAGCAGGGCAAACACTTCCCCTGGCCAATTCTCCAGTGGGGTCCTTGGCTGGCAAAGTAGCCACCCTCACTAGGCACCACCCAAAAGGCCTGTCCTAAGCAGTGGCAAATCTGGAATCCTCTGGCAGATGCTGGTCCAAGGCCTTCAGCACAAAGGGGGCCCTTCTTCCTAACTCAGAACTGAAGCTGACACACTGGGAATTAGTTTTGGCTGTAAGGGAAAAGCCAATGTGGAAAATATAATATGATGGATAGGATTTGAAATGAAAGACACAATACTGCCCAAGATTCCAGGGCCTAAACTCCAGGCAGAAGCATAAAAACTTTGGAAGTTGAGACCAGGAGACAATATGATACTTCAGCAAAAACCCAAGAGTGAATAGGAGTTTGCACATTCAAAGACTAAATCCAGTTTTCACCCTGTGAATCACCGGAATCTAAAAGAGGGGAAAAGGTGTATCAGCCAGCACTTATGTTGCCTTGCCTGTGCGGAAGAGCAGTCCTAGTGCCCACAGCACTCTCCCACAGAGACGGACAAGACAAGTCCTGGCCCCTGAGGAGTCCGTACCTGTGAGGGAAGCTGGCAGGTAATAAAATACAAGCCTAGTACGGAAAGTGCCAAAAGCAGAATGCAAGCAAAGCGCAGCAAGAGCAGATAGCTCTAATCTCCAGGGGTGCGTGAGGTTTCCCCCAGAAGAGAGGTTATCCCGTCTGGGTCTGGGAAAGACAGCAGGATTTTGAGAGGAGGAGGGCTCTCCAGGTAGAGGGAGCACCGTGGACAGAGGCAGCTCAGAGCAGGAAGGACAGGGTGTGGCACGGAACTGGCCTCAGCCTGGCTGTGGCCACAGCTGAGCTCTGGCGAGTGGGAGACGGGGGACGACTTGAACATCCAGGAAGAATGGCCTTGACTCCCTGGGCCTTTCGAACATTTCAGATCTGCTTTTAAAAGGAAAAGCTCTGCCGTGGGTCTAAAAGTGAATTAGAGTCAGGGAGAAGGTTAAATGTGCATCTTTGCATATGCATTTTTTCTTTTCTGCTACTTGAAAAAGTGATCGCTTATGCAAATCAACAATTGGCCAGCGGCATATCCAGCAAGCACTTACGCCTGAGCACCAATTCCCTCTCGGCAGCAGCGACTCTCCACTGGAGGTGATCCCTGCACCCCTGCTGGCCTCCTTCTACGAGACTTAGAGGCCAAGGGTAGCACCCTGAGAACCCTGCAGAGTTCTCTCACCAAAGGCCCCAGGCGGCTACCCTGCTTTGCTATGTCCAGCTCACTGCGTGTGGAGCAGAGGGAGATGCTTTGATGTGATGGAAAAAGGTTATATGATGAAGCTGATGAAAACGAATACCTTCTGCCGCTTTCTAAGGCGCTATCAGTCCAGATCAGTTTTTGTCTTAGAGATTTTCTCTCTCTCGTGTTCATGACACACAGAAGGTTAACCTTCCGTGCAAAAGGTCATTGTGATCGTTGCACATGCCCAAGTCCTCACATTTATTTATGATTTGGTTTCTGTTTGGTCTACTGGGTTTCCTTAGTGTATTCTGGATGCAAATACAATTTAAGGAATAATTCTAAAGGGATGTTATTAAGTACTCAGCTTTTTTCAGGTATCATAGAAACACAATCCCATGCCTTATTGCTAAAATGGAAACTCTGTTGATGACAATTTGAACATGAAATATCCAGCAGAGACAAACCATGATTATTTATGAAAGACTCTATCAAGAAATTATTTACTTCTTTGGGCAATTTCCACTTCGCTTGTAATTTAAGTCCTAAGAGTATATTCATCTAGTCATTCACACAGAGTTAATGGGGCTGTTTCTTATTACGTTTTTGATGGTGCAGTGTGCTTGAATCTGACTCCCGTCTTACTTTTCCTAATTATTTGTAAGCTTTCCTCACTTCTGTTTTATTTCTTTTGCATATCTGTTCTTCATTTCTTAAGGGAGGCAACATGAGGAGTGTTAGATGTGGTTTTGGAAAGTTCTCTAATGTGGGAGCCTTGTTCTGGAGCAGGTGCTGGCTGATCCGGTTACAAGAAGAAGAAGAGCGGCAGGCCCTGTGGCCGAGTGGTGAAGTTCACGCTCTCTGCTTCAGTGTCCCGGGGTTCACGGGTTTGGATCCCGGGCACAGGCCTACACACCCTCATCAGGCCATGCTGTGGCGGCGTCCCACATAGAAGAACTAGAATGACCTACAACTAGGATATACAGCTATGTACTGGGGCTTTGGGGAGAGAAAATAAGAGGAAGATTGGAAACAGAGGTTAGCTCAGGGCCAATCTTCCTCACCAAAAAAAACCCCATAAAAACAAAAAAGAATAAGAAGAGTAATTTGTACTTGTTACCTTGAGAAGCTCTTTTCTAGAGACACCAAGGACTACCCTTTTCACCTGATTCAGAGCAAAAAGGTGGCATCTTGGTGGGACCACTATACTTTCTCAATGTGCCCCTACCTCCAAACTGTGGCTTTGTCTCTTCAGTGTGGAAGTCAGCGTGCTCCTCCCAGCCATCAAATCAAGAGAGAAGCGGTGGATGCTAAGCCAGGTCACTGGCTGGAAACTCCTCCTGTGTGGTGATGGTGATGAAAGTTCTGGCACAGCCTTTCAGACTCAAGGAGAGACTTCGAGAGACAAACCCAGAAGAGCATCAGTCGTTTTTCCAGCACTCCTTCATGTCAGATGAGCGTGGCTGATCTAGTTCTCAAACCCGTGGATTTTAAAAGGGAAATGGTCACACCGCAATATTGAGAGAGAGCAGCCCCAGAGTCTAGATGACAGTGTCTTGAATCAACTCAGCGGCAAAGAGGCTGCATTTCCCAGCACTCCACACACGGGAGCCCACCCTTCCACACGGCTCTGCAAACCCTTCACAGGGTATGAAGTCCTAATGGAGAAGTAAACCTGTCACATAAAGACTTCATTCCCTAGAAAGCTTGATTACCAAACTAAGCGGGAGAGGATGGAAAAGAGAGATGGAAACTAACCTTTTCTGAATATATTCTACTTAAATTCCAGGCGATTTCTCCAGTATCTCTCTTAATCCCTAGAAAAACTTGTAAGAGGCACTTTTTCTCCCATTTAACAGAAAAAGAAACTAAGTTTCAGAGAAATAAACTAAATAAGCCAAAGTCACACACTAAGAAAACGTCATGTCAGGTTCCAAATCTGAGGCTCCCTTATTTGAAAGCCCATCTTCCCTCTAAGGGACCACACTGCCTAACTTTAACTTGTAATTAATCTAATATTGGGGGTATATTCTAAAAAGAGAGTAAGGCAGTAAAGACATGGAACTAGAAATCCCCCAGCTTTTCACGGCACTAGTGAGAGAGTTTTCTGGATTATTGAGGATAGAGGACAAAATAAACCATTTACAGCTGGGGTTAGAACACGTCACATAATCACTTGTGCAACAGCAGCAGAGGCAAATTGACCTTCCTTAACGTGTCCTGGTTGTACTAATATTGAAATTAGACCACGGGCCCTGAGCATATAGCAACTGATGAGAAGGCACCCAAGAGCTTTCATTGAGATCCAACCTGGACAAAAGCTTTGCCACAGATTCCTGTGGCTGGAGAAAAATGCCCATGCAGGGTTGGGGACGGGGGTGAGAGGGGAACAAAACAAGGGAATTCAGAGATAAAACATTCACCTTGATAGACTTTCAAATGACATAATCTGAATCTGCATATACACAGGCAAATTCCCCAGGGCCTCTAGGAAATCCCATGTGCATGTGTGTGCATGAGTCCTGTTTGTCTTCTAGAGAAAACTTCCCTGGATTACATCCGAGGACATGACTCATTTCCAGAAGATGCAGTTGATGCTAATCCCAGAAGGTTAGCGAGAGGCCGGAGCAGAGTGTGCTACCATTCACCAGTATCTTAGAATCTAGAGAAGAACGTAAGAAATTTGCACTTCACCAATTTTATGCTGCGGGAAAAAAATCCCGCCACCATCCCAGGCAGGGCAGAGCACCAGCTCTCTAAGGAAATCTGTGGCCTTGAAAGTTAAGCCTCGCGTCAGGAACCACAGCGCTGCCCACGAAGCCCACGTGGAAGGAAATCTCTCTTTAACCATTGTTTTCCTAGAATGGCAAACATCCCATCAGGTGTGTATCTACCTAAAGGAGTCACTATGCTAGAAGTTCCCTAGGAATAACCAGGTTTGTTCCAAATATTTGTTTGAAGTCAATTGTTTAAAATTTCTGACACTTTTTCCCACAGAGAAAACGGCAAAAATTTTTCATAAAAAACTTACTTATTCTTTGTAAGTCTACAAAAGAATACTGAGAAAAAGACAACATATCAAACTTTGTGAAGACGGTTTTAATCTTAGTCCCCTCGTCTGTAAAGCAGGAGTGGAAGAAACCTTCTCTGCCCGCCTCACAGAAGTGTTGAGAGGGAAATTTAGAAAACGTGTCACCGAACAGTTAACATCAACTCATAAAGTTGTTATAATATAGTATGAAGTTAGTCTCAAACAATATTCTAGTCATGCCAGTAATGAAAAAAACTAAAGAATAAGAAATTGTAATGAGGAAAAAGTATTGGAGGATATTTTGAATACTGGAGCTAGAGGAGAAGAAAGAAGGAAGACGAAATAAAGGGAAACTTTTCTTTTCTTTTTATTCCTTGGTTCCATCACCTTCTAACACGCTGTTTGACTTACTTGTGATCTTTATGGTATGTCATATGCCGCCTGTCTCCCCTGCTGGACCGTGTGCTCCCTGAGGGCAGACACGTCAGGTGTTCACAGTGCCTGGCCCACAATGACGACTCAGCAAATATTCTGAACAAATGAATTTATGACGTGATAATGGTGCAAGGCGCCCAGTGCACCTTCAGGAAAGACTGATGGAACGAATGTCTTTGGGCCACTTCCTTAGCAAACGGTCCTAGGAAGCCCGGTGGCTGCTTTCTTTCAGTCTGGGCTTGGTGATCACAGAGGAATTTGGGGTTGCTCTGGACTTGGCAGATCTTCAGAAGCTGGGATTTCGCTTTCTGAATGGCTCCATGTGATGTTTCCTTGTGAATCTTTGGAGCGAAAGCACTTCAGTCACACTTACTTACCCCACCCGCTCCTCCTCCCACCTAGGGAGCACAGGCTGACATCACGCTGATAACACTCCTTCTTTGCTCCTTGATTAGAAGACGTCCAATTCCCCGCAGGTCTTCCTCTTTCTGGGCCTGTTGATGGGTTTTCCTTAGCAGGTTCCCGCCCATTTTCCTAGAACTGCTGCCTTTATCATCAGGCAGTGGCTGGGGGCGGGCAGCAGGTTATTGCTTGCAGCCTCCAAGGGAGCCCCTACCCACCTCTCCCTTGGTGGGTGGGGAGCAGAGCTCAGGGTTTGCCCATTCAGGGGGAGTCAGGGATCCCTCTGGGATCCAGCTCCCCAGTTTGTGTTCCAAAGTCTTGCTCCTAACCAACGGTTCTGATTTAACTCACACAACTTTAGAGCTATAAGAGAACTTGGAAGTCAAAATCAACTCTCTCTTTTCAGAAACAAAGAAATTGAAGCCCAGAGGGGAAACTGACTTGCCTAAGGTCACACATCAGCAAGTCGGAAAGGGGGAAGCCTTTCCCACCTCAACCAGGCCTTTCCCTGAAAATCAGACACAGGACTTCCTAAGAATAAACACTAGTGGTATCAAAAATTTGCATGCATAGGTAGGAATGAATCAAATTTTCATAATTTTTGAAATGCCCATATCCAGATAAATCCAGTAGTAGTTACTTGATCTATTTTTTTAAAGTGCTCTCTTTTTCCAAAGACTTTAAATAACCTGTTCTCCCTAATATATGTGAAATATGGTTCTTATTCACATACTTTGCTGCTATCATCTCAGGGAACAGTGTCGCCCCGTCAAGGTGACCGAGCTGCAAACATCTCGATGTAGTCATTACAACAATGAGTGTCTACTCCAAGATACGTGACTACGTTTGCCAAAACTCTCATTATGAACTAACAAAGTTAGGCTCTGGGGGAAAAAAGTGTAGATGAAACAAAGCAAGTAGCTAAACTCAACTACAAGCAAACATTTTTGCAAAAATAGGTTGGTGTCATTGAGGGCAGTAGGGGGTACTTCTAAAGTTTGAACTGACAGACTGAAGAAGCTGAGAAAAATAAGAACATTCAGACCCTAATATTCTAGAGCTGAAAGGCCATGAAGATGGATGATCTAGTCCAACTATTTCAAAGTGTAGATAGGAAAACAAAAGCCCAGCGCAGGGACCGGCTCGCCCAAGGTCAGTAAGGTCTGCGGCTGCCCGGTCAGGATCTCATTTTATCATAGTTCTCACACTGGGTGAAAAACAGAGGTGTCATAGGATAAGACCAGAGAGGACCATGGAATTTTCAGGAAATGTCGTGAGCTCCTCGCCACCAATAGGGAAGCTCTCAAAGTGTTTTTGTCAATTCTAGCTTGTTCTGGCAAAAGAGAGTAAACGGATCTTTCAGAATCACTGGGCAAAACACATAAGGAAAGCCTGACTAGGTGAGCAGCCCTCACTGGGAGCAAATTTATTTCCAGGGATGAAGACCCATCTGCCCTGGATGGGGAGAGTCTGCCATGAGAAGGGGTGGGAGGCTTTCGAAGCCCCTGCCAGATCCTGACGCGCCATCCTCAACCCCCAGCCTCTAAGGCAGTACTCTGCACCACAGACCTCGGGCAACATCTGAAGACATTCTTGGTTGTCACAACTGGGGATGAGGGAGGTTTGGGCATCGAGTGCATAGAGGCCAGGGGTACTGTGAAACATCCTACAACACACAGGACAGCCTTCCACCCTACAAAAAACATCCAGCCCCAAGTGTCAATAGTCCCAGGGCTGAGAAGCCTTCTTCTGACTGCCCAGTGTTCTGCTCAGAGTCGCTGTGACTTCACCAGTGCTCCCTCCTAAACCCAGGAAATCAAACAGCAGTTCTAAGATGCATCTCTCTCTCTCCTCAGATTTTTAACTCCCTCCTCCCAAAATATCCAGATGAAGAGGAGGTAAGCAGTAGAACAGGAAGCTGCAGTTTCCATAAAAATACTTAGTGCTGAAAATCTATGCGTAGGAGAGACTGTTTTCCATACACTTACATTTTTCTTGCTCTTTGTTGTCGTTCCACCATCCTTGGTAAATTTGTTTTCATTTTAAGTGTTACAAGCAGCTATTATGTATTCCAGGCAGGGCTCCCAAGCTGTGACAATTTAAATGAAGGAGACTTTTTTTTTGTAGGAAAAAAAATGATAAAAGTATAAATAGTTTGTTGAAACACTGAAGAAAAACTTAACTCAGAGAGCACAATGCTTTTTTATGTAGTCTTAATATTAACCCAAAGTGAAAATGTGTCTCACTTCAAAAGGGTAAGATTTGGCAGGTATAAGATACAAGAGGGCAAAGACACATCCCCCGCACATTTAGAACTGCGTGTCTCCTGAAAAGACTTGGAAATAAATAGTACATAAGAAGTTGCAAGAAATTGTTAAGATGGCTGAAATCTTTTACATGTTCAACTTGAAAGGATTAGATCTCACAATGGCCGCATAGAAGAGACTTTGCATAAAGGATCTGGAGAATTGAGTTCTAGTCCAGGGTCATTATTGTGCCCCAAGACCTTGGGCAAATAATGTACCTCTGATGTGTCAGTTTATTCTACAACTAAGTTATAATAATAATCATAATAATACTTGCCCTACAGACCACATAAGGTTGCGGGGAAGCTCAAAAGGTCAATGAACGTAAATGCCAGTGTGTGGCCTCTCCAGTGTTTCCCACACAGAGCCAGCGCCATCAACACCCTCATCAAGATGAGGGGCCCCCACTGCGGCCAACATCGTCAGAGTCAGACCCGGAGCTATGACAAAGGACAGCTTTCCATGGATTACTTATTACACACTTTCAAATTTTCTTTTCTTAATTTCAACGGAAACCTTTCATGTAAGGTTGGGAATTATTGGAGCAGAGTGAATATAGCCCAAATAAACGTCTTTACAGAAAAAGTCCTGACAAAGCATCATGCCCCTAAAACCAAAATATTATTAGGATGTTAACCACTCAAGAGAATACTCACTTTCTTGAAATTTCAGATGAGCTGGTGAATGACTGAAAGAGTGAGCAAGACATGATTCTTACAATTCTGAAGGGGCTGGCCAGTGGAATTTATTTACTTTGCAAAGTGGTTCAAACTCTTATTGGTTGTGTCACAGTATTAACATGAGGGGTGAATGCGTCTTTGGGTTGCAGAGGGGATGATACCAACAGAAAACGAAGATAAAAGAAAGAAAAAGCAGCACTAGATGATAAAGTCACATATCCAAAAAGGGGAAAAGAGGTTTCTAGAACATTTGGAAGTTGTTATTTTGTTTATGTGCCTTTGGTATGCTTAATGCAGAATTTTATGGAGGCAACAAAATGGTAGATAAAGGGAAACTAGAGGATATAATTTATTTAGACTCTCAAAGGGCTTTTGATGAAGTCTCACACAAGAGACTATTAAGGAAACGTGGCAGCCACTGAGGGGGAGGTAAAGGTCTGTCAATCACGGGTTAAGAGTAAGTTCAGAGAAGAGAAGGAATGAAAGAATAAATGGCCAGCTCTCAGCATGGAAAAGAGTTAATAGTGGGGTGTCAGCAATCGGCACAAGAGCAGTGTCCTCCAGGAAATTGATTAACACCCTTGAAAACAGACTAAATAATGAGGTGCTGAAATTTGCTGACTAAACATAACTATTTTGGTTCCCAAATTCTATACAGATGGGTGTGAGAAACACAGAATCCAAACTCAGTAATTGGGCAAAACAGTGGCAGATGAAACTCAGAGCAGACAAGTACAAAGTAATGCATGTTGGAAGCAGCAATTTAAATTACTCATCCACTTGAGTGAGTTCTGAATCAGTTCTAAACTTACCGGGAAAAGATTTAGGCTCATAGAAGACATCTTAATGAAGATGTATGCATCATGCTCAGCAGAGTTTAAAAAAAAAAAAGGAAAGAAAGCAAATATACTGTTAAATTGCAATAAGAATGAAATAGAATATATTCCAACGTCATTACAGAGATCAATGGCACACGCTTGTTCTACAATCCGTTAAAATCACCTTATTTCCAAAGGAAGAAAGTAAAAAGAGAAAGAAACATCTGATAACGCCCAGAAAACACATTAGAAGCAGTCGGAAAAGACAAACACAGTTTCATATGGGAAGTTTTTAAAGTTAGCAATTAGTTAATAATTTGAATGAAGGAAAGATGAACATAAGTAGCTTGTAGATTTTCCATAAAAGTAAAAACCTAGATTGTAGGTAGACAAGAAACTGTGAACTGCATCAAAGATAAACTGAATTTTCTTCTGATATGAAACGCTGTGAGCTGATAGGGGCCTCACTGCTGCCTCACGAGAGCCAGTCTGTTTTCCTACCTACTGGTCGCATTTTTCATTGGTTCTAAGATGGGAAATAAGAATATGTAAGTATTATAAAGTTTCATAAATATTATTTCTACCATTTAAAAATTGTTTGTCTCTTCTTTCAAGCCCAGAAAGATGCACAAAGATCTCACATTGATATTGTGTATCGACTCCAGTGAAACAAGGGCACGTGCTAGGTAGACGCAATAGTTGAGTCATTGCATTCACTTGACCTTGTAAGTTCCTAGATACACAAATCATTTCACGTTCTTCTTTTTCCCTCTTTCCCAGGGGGCAATTTATCAATGGACCTGACCACCAGGAGCAGTAAGACTGCCCACCCCTCTGCCCTCTCCTTCTCCCCAAACATTTAACCGAGATTGGCAACTGTGGTTACCGGAATGTAATCAATCCCCAGGCTTCTAGAGATCAAGCGTCGACTGACAGAGGTCAGAAAGAAATGCTCTCCCATGATGCCCAAGGACTTTATAATTGACCCAGTGCTTGTTGAGAAAATGACATCCTCACACTCAAGCTAAGGATTGCACAATTGGGCAGGTGCATGGAGGCAGGGGACAGTGACCAGGATGGACAATTATGGGCTGATCCCCTTCCAACAGCATTTAGACCTCCCCAGAAGACTCGGCTGAGCCACTGAAGTCTTAGTGTTTCTTAGCCTGTGTTTACGATGTTGAGGCAAGTGATGTGGTATGGAACTCCAGAAGTACTTTTCCTTGTTTGTTTTTTTTTCTGAAATCTGATCCCTGAGCACTGTGGTAAACAAAAATAGACTAAGAATGACCAGCAAGAAAACATGAGCAAGAACAAACCAAATATTAATGTAAAAATAGCATTAATAGAACCTAAAACTTGAATTTCACCACAGAAGAGTCAGAGCAGAGCAAGTTTTCTTAATCTTGCAAGTGGAGTGTGAGTATTCTGTAAGGAATCAGCTTACCCATAAGAAACGACATATTTTTTCAGCCAGGCATTTTGAATGCTTACTAAAACATTTCAAGTGACATAGATATTTTCCTCTTCAAATATGTAGGTTCTTTCTAAAAGAGGACATAAGGTAACATTTCATAGCAATTCTCAGTGTGAAAGGTAGAACATTTTGCTGGGTGTCGGCCTAACGCAAGAGCATTCTTTTGAGTGGAAAGTTACGGGCATGGGTCGGTGTTTACATAACTATCTGCACCTCTACTCTTTGCACCAAAATATCTTACAAGCTTCTTTTCAAAAGAAAACACACACACACAGCTGTTGAGCAGTTTGCTATTTTCAGGCTACATCGACTCTTCATTTACCTTCGTTCTACAGTGATGACTCACGATATCAATATTGCCATCTCCACCTCTCACTTCACTCCACTCCAGTCTCTACAGAGGTCAGGGATAAAGTGTCTTTGGTGAACTGCAATATCACCACGACTGTCTTCCAAAAATATTAATGTAAACATACACACAAATGGAGAGAGAGAGAGAGAGACTCATTTAGTCCCCTCAGTACTGGTAAACTGAAAGGGCAATTAAAACTCTCATATGGCAAACAACTCCTTCAGACAGATGGACATTACTTCTCTAAGACAGCAAATTTCCAGAATGTAGCCAAAAAGAAAAATGTGTTCCTTAACAGCCAAAACAGATGCCAATAATCCACGCACTTCCCTTTTCCCTGAGCCCTTCAGCTTGTCTCTTGAAGCCAATTTGGGTTTTTCTAAGTTAATTAACATATTAATTGTATATGAAGATTTTCTTAGGTTTAGACTATGCTTGCAGTCTATGAATTAAACTTTATTTCATGATAATGTATTAAAATTTTTTAACAGCTTTATTGAGATATAATTCACATAGCATGCAATTAATCCATTTAAAGTATACAATTCAATGTCTTTTAGTACATTCACAGATATGCATGACCATCAGCACAATCCATTTTAGAACATTTTCATCGCCTCACCAAAAAAAACCCATGACCTTTAGCAATCACTCTCCTGTCTCCCTGTCCTCAGCCCCACCCGAGCCCTAAGCAATCACAGTCTACTTTCTGTCTCTACAGATTTCTCTGTTCTGGGCTTTCATATGATTGGAATCATATAATATATGGTCTTTGTGACTGGCTTCCTTCACTTAGCATAATGTTTTCAAGATTTATGCATATTGTAGCATGTATCAGTACTTTGTTTTGTTTATGGCCAAATAATATTCCATTGTGTGGATATACCACACTTTACTTATCCATTTGTCAGTTGAGCGACTTTTAGGTTATTTCCACTTTTTGACTGTTATGAATAATGCAGCTGTAAACAGTCTTGTATAAGTTTCTGCATGGATATATATTTTCATTTCTCTTGGATATATACGTAGGAAGGGAATTGCTGGGTCATATGTTAGGGTCTATGGGTCCATGTTTAATCATTTGATGAACTGTCAGACCATTTTCTAAAGGAGCTGCACCATTTTACATTCCCACCAAGTGCATGAGGGTTCCAATTTCTCCACATCCTCGTCAATGCTTATTATTATTATTGGACTTTTTGATTGTAGCTATTCCAGTGGGTATGAAGTAGTATCTCATTGTGGTTTTGATTTGTATTTCCCTGATGTCTATTGATGTCAAGCATTTTTCATGTGCTTATTGGCCATTTGTACATCTTCCTCACAGAAATGTCAATTCAGATCCTTTGCCCATTTTTTAATTGGGAGCAATTTACTTTTATTTGACACATTATATTAACAGCTGAATTTTCAGCTATGAAATAATGAGAAATAGCAAACAATAAGTATGGAGGAGCTATTAGAAACAGACATACTAGTTAACCTGATATAAGAAAAGGAAAATAATTATAAAAAGCCAAGGTAAAACCTCAAAAAGCGGAACATTCTCCAGTCCTAAAGGATGGAGATGACAGTTTCAATGGGCCCTGACAATCTCTCTGTGTTACAATATGGAAAACAACTGAGGTTTACTGTCATTACCTTAAATACTCTTTATAGGATCACTTTTAATTCTACATGGACTATTTACAAAGGCTGGGAGGTTTATAATATATTTTGGAGCTGTGGTGAAGGGGGTTAATCTTGCTATCAACTGTGTGCTCTTAAATATTTAACAACCAACTCTCCAGGGAAAGGAAAAGGTCTGATTCCTCCTTCCATCATAGCCGATTTCAAGCTATGAAAGGGATGTCACCCAGAGCTACAACTCCCTTAAATTTCAACAGTCAGCTCATAAGCCAGTAGAAGCTGGCTTGGACATACCACAGCTTGATGTGGGACTGATAAAGCCAGGCCCTGTGTGAGCCTCTCTACGTGCATCACCACATTGACTGCTTTCCATAACCTTTGAGAAGAAATAAGTATATTCATCCCCAAAGTAAACTGAGGCTCAGAAAGATCTTATAAACTTGCCCAGGGAGACACAGTAGGAAGTGTCATCCTGGTCTTTCCAAAGACTCTGTCCTTCCTGGCATACTAAATTAATCCTTCATTTTTAAAAGTTAGTCAAAAACAATTTTTAAATTAGATTAAAAGGCTCTTCTGAAGGAGAGTCCTCCATTGCTCTGAAATTTTACCCATTTGGTATACCACAGGCCTTGACATTGATAGCAAGTGAGGTATAATACATAGGTGTTTAGAATCAGAAACCGCTAACTGCAGCTTCACCAGAGGAAAATGGATGGAGGCCTGCTCAGTGACAAGCCAAAAGCCAAGCAGAAATTTGCAAACCCAGTTTTCCAGCACCCCAAGCAGTGTAGACAGTGCTCTGAATAATCTAGAGACAGTCCCTTCCAGTTCTGCGTTCAGGGAGCTCCTGCCAAGACCAGCGCCTGCATGGGACTCTCACCACACCACTTCCACTTGCCCCCAGTTCACGTGTTCACACAAGCAAAAATCAATGCATTAACACACCTTAACAAACAGACTATGGCAAATTGCAGGAAATCCCTTTCAGCATATGTTATGCGACAATATTCCCCTCTTGCACTGTGCATCTAACCACACTTTTTGGCAGCTGAGTAAGTATAACTTGGGCCTGAGCATTACCAGGATTCTGTTCAAATAATACACCAAATTCTCTACGTAGAAGCTAATGATCACTGTATTTAAAAATTTGCAATTAGACAAACTGTATGGAAGGAATCACTTACGTAATCAGCAGCAAGTTTCAACTTCTGCTTCCAGCCAGTCTCAAAGAGGTGGGTTGATCCACCACAGGAGAACACATTCCCTTTGCCCTCCCTGGCACCCACCGTGGAATATGTTACTCTGCTATGGAAGCTGCTATTGTGTGCCTGTTAGGTAAGAAGGATTTGTAATTCAGCAACCAAGCTCTGGTAATTATCTCTAGACAAGCCAAGGCTCAAATCTCCCCACATACCAATGTCGCAAAGGCTTCAATACGACCAAAATCTACGAGGTGTGTAAGTCAAGGTTTCGGAAGGTCTACTCTTAACTCATGGGAAGCTTAGTATCTTCAAGAAGCCAAGACTATTATGTACAATTCTCTTCATTGCATTTTGCTCTGCTCTATATTAAAACCTGAATGAACTGCAGAAAAGAAAATACATGCACTTTTTTTTAACCTTTCACCCAACAAAGAATACAATAAACAGTAGCCTCATTCAGAGATCTTTGGTACAAAGCAGAATGCTTTGACACTTAATATTGCCATTAGTATGGACTTAGTAGTAGGCATGTAGGCAAAATAAAGGAAGAAAAGACAAGAAGAAAGCAGTGATGGGCAAAGTTTGGGTACCCCCTCCAGCCTCCTCTTTCCACAGCCCACATCATTGGCATACACGTCCACCCTCTGTGGATGGCCCATTAATCACCAGAACACATCACAGCTTTCTAACCCAACCTTCATCACGCCATGCTCTCTTCATCCTCCCTCCATGCCCCTCTCGCTCCATTTTGCAGGTTAACCATCTGGAATCTCATGTCTTTAGGCCCAGGCTTTTTGTTGTTAGAAAATACAATAGACTAGTCCTAAAAGCTAATGGGAAAAGAGTAAAGTATGGCCCAGTCCAGTGGTGTAGCGGTTAAGTTCACCCACTCCACTTCAGCATCCCAGGGTTCATGGGTTTGAATCCCTGGCACAGAGCTACGCACCGCTCATCAAACCGTGCTGTGGTGGTGTCCCACATAGAAAATAGAGGGACATTGGACAGATGTTAGCTCAGCAACAATCTTCCTCAAGCAAAAAGAGGAACATTGGCAACAGATGTTAGCTCCCGGCAAATCCTCACAGAAAAAAAAAAGAGTAAAGTAGATGGCACCACTCATCCCCCTGCCACCTAAAGGTACATCAAACTGCTCCCTGGGCCTCCTGGAGGTAATGGCTACTCTTTTATTGACTCACCCCAAGCGTGATCCCAGGGGTGAGGATGACACCATGTCAGGCTTCATCCTTGGCCACTTGGGTGGAGATGGCTGAAGTAAGGAGCAGGTGAGGTGAGATGACAGGGCCAAACCTGACCTCCTCGGTATGTATGTTCCTTAACAGTAAGCAAAAGGCTGAGCAGAAATCCAGCCAGTTTTCCCTGAGGGAATCATTTCCATTCCCACCTTTGTGCAGATTAACCACAATCAACATTTGAGTCACAACACCCAACAAGGTGGACAACAAACTTTTGGAACTCAAGCACCAGAAATACCAGTCTCAAGCAACAGCATTTATCATGACCAAGATGCTATGCGTTGTGCAACCAATTTCATGTGGCTGGAAGGTTCTTTTGTTTGGCAGCCAGGTAAAACAAGGGCTCACTCCGTAAACAATCTCCCTCCCCAACATGCCCTTCATACACCGAATTCCTTTGAAGCCACTGAAAATCCCTGTCACAGAACAGAGGGATGAGAAGGATCTGTTTGTTTTCACATGAACCTATCTCTCCTTCCAACTATCCTACCTAGCTCCCTTTTCCTTTTCAGATCTCTCGTCAATACTCTCACAGTCGAAGAAAGCTTTTCCCATGATAGGTCTCCTCCTGATCAAAATGGCTGCAGTCCAAAGGTTGTGCTGAAGACAAGTCAGCCAGCTGCCAGCAAGGTGTCAGCCACATCACTGACCTTTCGTTCCTCCATGTTTTTACTTCCTAACTCTCATGGCTATCCCACTTACGTGACAAATGGATGAGGTAGGAATTGCTTTTATCCTTGTGTTTTCACAGTACTTCAGATGATGACTCTACTCGATAAATCGAAAATCATTATTAGATACAAACACACAAGCTAATGCATGACCTGCAAGCTCCAATGGCAGAATGAGCAAATTGTCTCTGGCAAACACTGTGGTGTGGCATTGCAGTGACAGCATCACCGAATCACTGGCAATTATCTTTGCAAACTTAAGGCGAGGTGTCTATGGACTGAGAGAGAGAAATGCACACCTGTGTTTTAAAAAGAGAAATAGGAAGACTCAAAACATTAGACTCAACACCTTAACATTCAGATCCAGAAATATGTCACAATCTTGTAGACACACACACATGCATACACACACAAGGTAGCCTGCTGGATAAAACCAAGATGGTTTTGTTTAAATAAGAAATCCCCTCATATTACTCAATTTCTATTCCTCAGAAGCATGACAAATCTGGTAAAATCAAGCAGAAGGCAAAGACAGGAGGTAGTGTTGACTTTTGTACAGTTTTGGGTTTTGTCTCACTTGACATTGGGCAATTAAAGAACTACATCCTGAAATCATCTTCTCATCAGGTGGATTCACAAGCAATTAGAAGCCCTTTCTCAGTAAGTAATTATTAACGTCAGCACAGAGATGCATACCTCATGGAATTACAAAGAGGTTGGTCCTAACCTCGTGCTATTTTTAGTAGTGACTTAGATGATAGTATAAAATATGGTTATTAAGTTTAGGGATGACACCAAACCAGGTGTGGTACATTCCACTTTGGAAAACTGGATAGAAGTACAAATGATCTTCATGAGTTGGAGAAGTGGGTGGACATAAACAGATTGAAGTTCTAGAGTATAATTCACATGGGAAGGAAAACAAACCACACATTGCAAGCTTCATTTTGTCATGTCATAAAGAAAACGATCTGGAGGTCATAGACAACACAACCTATTGATGTTGGTGCTTTAGCCTTAAGAGCATGATTGATTTAGTAAAAGAAAAACAGGAGGCCTTTCGTTGATGCTCAGCACAGATACAGAATACTCTGCTGTCTTTAGCTCCACATTTTGAAGTGGGATATGGAAAGTGTGGGGCATTTAAGAAGAAATCAATTTTTTTCTCATTGATTACAAGTTTGAGAAACAGCCCTTAGAGAAAACAACTAAAATGATAAAGCTGTTTGGCTTAGAAAAGGTTGAGGAAGAGACTTCGCCATCTTCACGCCTAGAAAGAGGAAAAAAGAGCGAAGAACATCACTGTCAACGGTGCCAGAAAAGCTTCCTGACAAAAACAGCTACGGGAACCCAGAGCGCAGGGCCACCGCAATCAGACAGCCCTCCCTGGAAACTTCAGACTGATGAGTTCTTCGGGAGGTTGGGAACAGCTTTATGCACAGACAGATTAGACTAGACATGTGAGAGTAAAAACAAAAGCAAAAGCTCTATGTTTCCTGTTTATCTGCTTTTCCCCCCTTTTATTTAAAAGGAAAGTGGTGAGAGGAAGGATAGGGACAAAACGTCCCCCATGTTTTGGGACCCTCACTTCTCCACATGAGACTACATAGCAACTCAGGCCCCATCGCCCACCCATGCTTCCCCAGCGCTGAACGCCGCCTGCTCAGATCCTCTGCTGTGCTGTTTCAGGAGTGAGCTTGGCAGGGAATGGTGAGTTCAGAGTTAACTGCAAAGCCCAAGCCCTCTGCCACCTCTTGGGTGGGACGCACCCCGGTTCCCTAAAATTACACTTTGCTCGTTCCCATCACTGGGCTCTGGCTCAAACCTGGGGCCCTGGTGTGGACTGCGTAATGTGTCCTTCCATCAACCTCCCAGGAACTTCCCACCTTTCAAAGTCAGATACAGTCCCGCTTCCCATGGAGCTGGTCAGATCTCTCCTTGTCACAGTAATTTCTCCCTTCTAGGAACCCAGGACATTTCTGTGTATCAATGGCATTTGCTGGACACACAGTCACACCCCGCCCGCTGCCATCTCAGGTAGAGCTGAATCACCACCTAACATCTACTACACGTCTGCACCATATTCCCACCTGGACAGTAAGCTCTTCCAAGGTAAGGATTGTGTGTTAAATTGTTTTGCTTCCTCCTACAGCCCCCAATCCAGCAAATACTATGCCCACAGTAGGGACCAAGTTTATACTTGCTTGATGAATGAAGGAATGCTTAAGCGGAATGTTTAAAGTAAATTCCATCTTCACCCAGAAAAGTTGCTTTCTAACTTGGAAAACAATTTCTAATGAGAGACTATTTTATGAAAAAATAAAAACCAATTGGGGAAAAAAACTTAATGTCTTATAAATTTTTAGTGGGAAAAGAAGATGTTAACATGATAAAGTCCAATAAAACAATCACAATGCCTCTTTACATATAGAAAATATAAAATTCCAGAGCCTCGAAAAAGGTATAGATGATAAAAATTATGCAATTGTTGATACTGTCATTTGAGTAGAATGTTTCTTCTGAGCACGTGTCATTATAACAGCAAAAAGAAAACACCATGGCTATATGTGTGCATGTGTATGTTTTTTGTTTAAGATGATTTGGTCTAATGAAATTTGAATACTTCTCTTTCATTTTTTTAAGATTAATATTTTTTGTTCATTCTACTCTGTTCATTATGACTGGTCTCTCTGCTGTGATCACTAACAAGGTATCAGAGGTGGTGGCTGTAGTTAAAATGTATCTAACTATATCTTAGATTTTGAGTTAGAGCACTGGTTCATTTTACACAGGTGAGTATCCCATGACAGCCACTAATCTGAGTTGCATTTAAACCTATGACCTGAAACCTAAAAGCACCATACCCATAGCACCTTTTAAAAATTTCATCATGAAGTATGGTCTGAGGATGAGCAGATATTGCTATGGCAGCACTCTTCACTTGTTTGTTATCTAAACACTGTAGGTGGTGAGATGCTCAGACCTTTGAGAAACACCAAGGAGGCAGTATGATGTGCACTGGTTGAGGAAGATGTTTGACATCAAAGCAAAATTTGTTCTTTGCTTGAGTTACACTTTGGAGTAATTTCCCAGGAACCTGCTGTGCATTGTAATAGAGAACATCCCCCAAATTCCCAAAATAATTCAGAGTGCCCAAAGTTCTTGTAAAAGCAAGTGCAGTAGGTTGGGGGTGGGAAAATGAATTTTGGCATAAACTGTAGGTTTGAGAGTCAGTCAAAAATAATAATTTCCTGCCAAAACCTACATTACCTTGTTTCTATCTGAGACTGTGTAATAGAAGTCTGTTTCTATACTAACTCTTATGGGATTTCTAACTCTTATGGGATTTCCATTGAAGGCTGGCTACCACCCCCCATAAATCAGTCACGTATGTTTGTCCAGTTGCCCTGAGGAGAGCTATGTTTTTGAATCTCCTTAGGACAGTGAGCAGGACAGTCAGTTGGGCATATAGAATGCCTGCATCAAGCCAACTGCAGCCAGAGGGCAGAAGGGAGTGCCTAGGGACCTGAGAATAAAGTGGGCCCATGAGTAACAGCAGTTCTCAAAGCCTTGGTTGTGGGTGCCATCACCTACTGGGAGTGTTCAGAAAAGGGATCTTCACTCTCCTCAGTCCTCATCTGAGATTTTCAATGAGGGATAAGTTATAAACTTGGGGACGAGGGATGGAGAGGGTTTTAATACCTTCTGCCAGAGGCAGGCAGGAGAAGATGCTCATTGAATAGGGCAATGGCTGATAAATCGGCTTCAGAGACCTACCTCTCTCAGCTCTGCCACCAGCACTCTTACCAGCTGGATGACTTTACACAAGTCATTTAGCCTCTCTCAACTTTAGTTTCCACATCTAAAAATAATCTTTACCACACTCGATAGGAGGATTAAATGAAAGAATACTTGTACTGTGTTTAGCACAGCACCCAAGACATACTAATCTCTCAACTAACTGGGCCTTGTGGGATTAGCACTATTCTTTGGGATAAGGAAGCTCATAAAACCTCCAGGGCAGCCAGGATAACCTGTACTGGAAGTGCTTACACTGAGGCACGCTGTAATGGAGGCTGTCACTAACCGGCGTCTGGATAAACAGAACAGAGGCTTTCCAGCAGGAGGTGGCCTGTCTCTCATCTGGTTTTCCAGTGCCTCTAGCAATGCCCTAGGCACAATGAGCACTTTTCAAGTATTTCCTGAATAAACTGAATGAAGAACAGGATGGTGCAAGGGTCATGAGCAGAAGCAACATCTCAAAGAATCCAAGGGACCACATTAAAGTAATTACAAACTAAAGTTCTGGAAATTTCTTTAAAAGCCAATATTCATTCTCTTTGGGTATATTACCCTGATGTGTTTTTTCTTCTCTCTCCTACTCCACTCATCTTTTGGCCAAGATTTGTGACCTCCAGAAACAAGACATAATTCATTACAAACATTGCCAAGTATGCTTTCATTCTCTTTTCATTCGATATTTGTGGGAAGGTCAGACTATGACAGACACAGTGCTAAGTGCTCAAAAATTGTGACCATTTCAATAATTCTCACTCATCTGAAAAGACTGTTCCCGTAGGATGAGAGAAACCACAAGCAACGAGGAGGGAGTGGGACAAGCCATCAACCACCCTCTGGATACCCTTTTTCTCAACCTTGTAACACACCAAACCTGGTTTTCTCTTACTGTTTCTCCATGCCAAGTCACTTCCTGGCCATGGATTGAAATGAGAGAAGATGAGGAAGTAAATGATTTGAGTGCCTTTTCCCAGGAAAAAATGTGATTCGTAAGTTCTTCTGATGGGAAACATGTCACTCCTCTTTCCATCCCACTTCAAGCCTCTTTCTGAAACTCCATCCCCTCAGGCACTCAGGATTTAGAAAGGCTGAGATGAAATTAAACCAAGAAGAGGTGCAGAACAACTATGAGGCAAGGAGAAATTTGTTTTCTGATTGAGTCACATGTGAACACAGAATTTCCCCCCAAATTCCCAAGGTATCTCATATAGAATTGACACTCTTCAAAAAAAGTTGATTCTGGACATCCCCTCAAAATTTTTCAAAACCAGAATGCTAGTTAGAGAATTATAGGTCCAGGAGCTATAAAAAATCGTGCAAAAGACTCAAAGATCAGTTACATTTCAAACAAAATCATGATTTGGTATTTAGTATCAGATGTATTAATTTCAACAAATAGTAATGTAACATTTATTAAAATCTAAAAACAGTTTGAATCCCGGAAATATATGTTACATAAACGGTAAAGGAGGATGTTACAAAAAATTTAATGGATTTGCCACCTAAAAGCTACAGTAATTACAAAGTTACGCTTAATTCAATTGATATTTATTAAAATAGTACAGGGTGATTGGAAATCAGAGATGAATGAGGTGCAGTCATTGCCTCAAAGAGCTGCAACTTACCGGGGCTGCGCAAGGCAAGGCGGTGAGCAAACTGGTGCAATCTGACGCTGTTCATGCTCATTGCTGGCGAGCATTCCAGAATGAGCTCCTAATCTAATGCAGAGAAAATCACGGGGAGCTTCTCTGAAGAATGATGCACAAGAAAGTCCTGCAATATGAAGAGGCGTTTCCCAGGTGGACATGGCAGAGGGATAGCAGTGGCAGAAACCATCATGGGACTGAAGGCAGTTTGTGAGGCTGGAGGGAACCATTCATGTTGCATGGGTGGCAGGGAAGGAGCCTGGGTGAAGATGAAACTGGAAAGGAGTGAAGGCAGGGACACTGAAAGGCTTGGAGTATTGGTAGGGTGACAGTACATCCTGGATTTCCTGGGTAAATCCTACTTATACCCATGGCCCCAACTTAACAGTGCCCCCTTTGTCAAAAGTCTCCCAAATTGATTGATAAGGTTTATGATCTTCCTAGTTATTGGAAGCCATTGGCTCTACAGATCCAAATATAAATAAAACCTGACCTCTGCCCTCAAAGGCCTCATAGGAGTGGGAGAGGCAGACACAGAAACAGCGAATTATAACACAAACCAAAAGACGATACAGCCAAAAGTACGAATGAGCTCTCCCAGGAGTGATGACATTTGAGCAGAGACTTGGAGGATGGGTGGGAATTGAACAGGAATGTAAGAACATTCTAGGCATGAAAGGTCATGTCACATTGGAGAAAGGTGAGCATCCAAGGTGGTTGGAGGAGAAAGAACCTCAGTGGCTCTGATGGCAATTGAAGCTGAAAAGTGAGCCTTGAAGACAGATGTCTAGGGTCTATGGATCAAAAATGTCAGCAACCAGAGGCACTCAAAGATTTCTAATCAGGTGACCGATGGGATTCAAATTTGGTTCTTTTATTTATTTATTTATTTATTTGAGGAAGATTAGCCCTGAGCTAACTGCTGCCAATCCTCCTCTTTTTGCTGAGGAAGACTGGCCCTGAGCTAACATCCGTGCCCATCTTCCTCTGCTTTATATGTGGGACTGTTGCCACAACACAGCTTGCCAAGTGGTGCCATCTCTGCACCCGGGATCTAACTGACGAACCCCGGGCCGCCAAATTGGAACATGTGAATTTAACTGCTGTGCTACCGGGCCGGCCCCCAAATTTGGCTTTTGAATCAAAAACTCAAGCTTCTCTGTGGAGGATGAACTAGAGCAAGGAGATAGATAGTGGCTGGGCTTCAGATGGAATGGAATTGCGTACTGCAGTTATCAGAGCCTGATTGCTATCTTCAATGAAGCTTGATTACTCTGACTTTGGAAATGCAGAAATGAAGAAAAGAGTAGTCTTATCTATGAATGATGGTAAGCAAGAAATGGGAGCATATTTACAATCCTAAGAAGATGTGTTGGCCAAACAGCACAAGGGACTGAGGAGATGTTACAAAAAGTTTGATAAGTTTACTATTCCAGAGGTTGTGGCATTGTTTGCACACTATAAATTTTATAATAAATCGTAAGACCAAATGAGCCCATGGAAAGGTTTGTGATAGAGCCAGAACTGCTAATGAAGGACCTTTTGCCTTCACTGACAGGGATGAAATCGTTTATAATAATGGTGTATTCCAGACCAAGTCAGTGAAAAATCTGACAAATTGGGGATTTGGATTTTATTTCAATAAAGTAGCCTGCTGGCTGTTTTCATAGCCAAAATAGACTGGCCAGAAGCCATAGGAAAGAGAGAAAAACTCATCTGTCTCCTTTGCTCTCTTATCTATTATTTTTTATTTCTTTTATTTGGAAGACGGTAATGATAAAATTTTTGAAAAAAACAAATTCAACTCAATAAACTATATTAAATCTGATGATAACTGGATGGCAGATAAAGAAACCAGAACACTCTCACATCCAGTTGTCAATGGAAAGGTTAAAAAAAATGTTCAACAGAGAAGCCATATTTGCCCAATCATAAGATAATTTCCTCAGCTTTCTGAAAAGGGGATTCTGTGTAGATAAGAAAGCTGTGGGAGCATGAGGCCATGAGCAAGGCAGAGACTTCCCCACATTTGTACCATGAAATATCCTAAGAGAAGTTATTAGGAGGTTTGCCCTATGATTCCAATCTTTGAGAAACTTCTACTAAACAAGCAGTATTTAAGTAACAGATAACTTATTTTCTTATTGTTTTATTAATCACACATAGCCTTCCCAGCCAATAAGAGTTTTTGATTCTTGGGAGAAAATCTTTGTTACCACACAAAGTTGATATTATTTTAGCCAAAAGAAAAGAAACTTGAGGGGCCGGCCCCATGGCCGAGTGGTTAAGTTCACGCTCTCCAATACAGACAGCCCAGGGTTTTGTGGGTTTGAATCCTGGGCATGGACATGGCACTACTCATTGAGCCACGCTGAGGTGGCGTCCCACATGCCACAACTAGAAGGACCCACAACTAAGAATATACAACTATGTGCCGGGGGGCTTTGGGGAGAAAAACAAAATCTTTTAAAAAAAAGAAAGAAACTTGACATTTTATTTAGCTTGTAGGGAGTTATCTC
Organism: Equus quagga; assembly: GCF_021613505.1. Taxonomy (NCBI): domain Eukaryota; kingdom Metazoa; phylum Chordata; class Mammalia; order Perissodactyla; family Equidae; genus Equus; species Equus quagga. Next base: position 25,517,044 of record NC_060274.1, read on the forward strand.
AGATCAATGGTTTCTGTTAACCTTTTTGAAATATTCAAAATGGTTCCAAGAGGGGCTGGCCTGGTGGCTCAGCGGTTAAGTGCGGACGTTCCGCTTTGACCGCCTGGGGTTCGCCGGTTTGGATCCCAGGTGTGGACCTGGCGCTGCTTGGCACACCATGCTGTGGTAGACGTCCCATATATAAAGTAGAGGAAGATGGGCACAGATGTTAGCTCAGGGCCAGTCTTCCTCAGCAAAAAGAGGAGGATTGGCAGCAGTTAGCTCAGGGCTAATCTTCCTCAAAAAAAAAAAGGGTTCCAGGAGTCTACTACATTCCTCAAGGACCCTGAGGGATGGAGGAACCTTTGACAGGGAACTTTTGCCCCAGAGAATAGACTTCAAAGAGTAATTAAGAATAAGCAAATCTTGTATGCATTATATTCCCCCAACTCCTATCCATGCATTCTTCTGTTCTTTCCGTTTGATGAAAATTTATTGAGCACCAGCTAGTCAGGGATGAGTTGCTGAAGGAGACAGTGGGGACATAAAGACGAAATCCCTTGTCCTCAAAAAGCTCACAGTCCAATCAGGGAAACAGAGACGTTAACCAACCCAATACAACTTAGTAAGGGCTTGGCTTACACATTAATTGGGGCTTTGGCTGCAGAGGCGTCCTTTCCTAACTCCGGCTTGGTGAGCCTGGGAAGGCTGCCAGAGAAATTAACAATGGACCTGAGACATTATGGCGGAGAAAGAGCCAGCAGCTGAACAAATGGGATAGGGCTTTCCAGGAAGTGGGAACAGGACACAAAAAGGTGTACGTTACGAGAAAGAAGGAGTGGGATGTTCAGAAACAGCTGGCAATTCAGCAGGAGAGCAGGTAAGCCACAGACTGTGACGTCAGACCACCTACGAGAGACTCTAGGTTCCACCACCTAGAAGCTGATGACTTTCCACGAGTTACTGAACCTCTCTAAGCATCTGTTTTCCCTTCTGTGAAATGGGGACATCTACTTCTTGGCTTCATTAAGAAGATCCAAGTGCACTATACATTTAGCTCCATGCTCAGTACTCGGTAACTGGTGCTTATACGTGTTGGTCCTCGATTGTTCTTAGAAGGCTCACTGATTGTGGGAGAGTGAAGTTGGGCAGGACGGCAGGAGCCAGGACCTGAAGGATTTCCCTGCCATGCTAAAAAGGTGGCATTGCCTTCTGTGGGTCCTTGAAGAATTTTTAAGTGGGGAGTAAGGAGTAACATGATATGATTTTCATATTGGAAAGGTCACTTTAGGTGTAGTGTGTAGGATGGATTGAGGAAATGAGAGACTGGGAGCATAGGGCTAACCAGGAGCTATCGTAATGGCACCATACAGACTTAGTGTCCCTAAACAACAATACTGCAGTTAGACTGTGATTGCCAAGATGAACCACTGAAAGATGAACATATTCGCTTCATTCACTCACACCAGGTCTACAATATTCTGGGAAAATGTCTCTTCTGAAGTGTTTGTTCTTCTCCTTAGAGGAGCAAACCATCTTTGAATCAGCATAGCAACCAGTGTGGGAACTTGCGCATCAGTTCCACATACGGGAATGTATAGAAAGTCCTTTCTGAGGATTTCCACATTTGTAAAAAGCCTTTTTGCCTAAATGTGATGACTCAACTAATGGGATAAATAAACCCTCTTTGAAATGCAGAAGCAGCTTGAAGGTGCCTCTAGGAAGTCGTATTTGATATGCGCAAACATCTTAAAAAATAGTTTCCCTCTGGCAGACCCCACTTGAGGATTGGTGGAAGACAACTCTTCCAGCCAGGCAAGAACACCAACAGCACAGTGTCTTCACAGCTCGGTCTCCACCCCCAAGCAGCTGAGCTTTGAGAAGACTATAGGTTGCAAACCTGCACACCACCTTTTATGAGACATCTCCAGCTCAGGCTAACACGAGGCCACCAAGGGAAATGGGGAGCTTGAGAGTGCTGCAAACCAGAAAAAGGAGATCGCGAGGCTAGGGAATCTCAAGTGGATAATGCAAAAGGAACTTTGCCCACCAGGAATGCAACATCAGTCCTCCCATTCCTCTACAAGACTGTACCATAAAAAGCTTAGTGGATAGATACCTAGAAAAAGAAAACCCAAAAGCTTTAAAGTTCTTAGGGAAAGAGGTGGGGAGGGAAGGAAAGGATCCGTGAGTCGAAAGCAAAGTGCCACAGTAGAAGATAGAATGTTTTGCCCAAATGGCTTCTTCACAGCCTGTTAGCTAAGAGCCTAGGCTCTTTCCCACACTGAAGACCACCCAGATGTGATCATTTGGTGTTGGACCCATCTTACTGGCATTTATAAAGGCAGCTGCCTGCAGCCCGGGCAGTTAGAAGCAGCCCACAGAACAATTCCAGCACTGGCTTTGCAAGCAAGGCCGCTGGAGAGGGTCGTATATGTTCATCCCAACCTCCCCTGGAGGCCTCGGAAAGTTTTTCTGAAAAGCACCAGATGAAAAAAAATCACAAAGTGTCAACTTTAGGAAAACTGGCAATTTTCATTTTTGTTTGCTGTTTAAAAAATATCCTTTTGTATTTTCCATGAAAGATATTTTTTCCAAAATGTAAAGTTAATTTTTCTCTAATTTTACTCCTCTATAATGTGTTGGCAACAGTTGCTTTCATCACAATCATATAGAATTTATTAGAAATCAGCTGTAAATTTATAAATTTATTTTGCTGTTGCAATATAATCTCCCTCTTGGTCTTCCGGTAAACTTCAGTAAAGCTCTACATACAAAAGAAAAAAAGGTATTTTACCTGTATAATGTCAGAGGTACACACAATCCACAGATGCAGAAGCTGTCCTCAAGGAAAGTATGCAGAGAAATGCAACAGATGAATTGTTATTAATAGGAAAAAATAACTAAAAATAGCCATGATACTAAGAAATATGGGAAAGAAGAAATGGATTATTCAAATCCAAAAATAAGTACTCTGTAGAAAGTTTTGATTTCCGACATGTGCAACAAGAAACAAAGCAGAGAGAGAGAAATACTCATGAATGGTTCAATCTGGGAGCATAAATAGCAGCTTTATTAAGGACAGAAACAAATATGTCAGTGGGTCATAGTCAGATGTAAGAGCTATGGTTTAGTGAAAAAAATTCAGATGCCTTGCATGATTGCCATGTTTCTCAAGTAGATATTGATAATAGATTTTTTTAAGTATAAAACATGAAAATCTAGTCCCCATGGAAAGATCCTTTATGTGCTGTAACACTGTATGGGGGTGGGGGGCATGTTTTCCACAAAGCACAAGGAGACAGCATGGTCCTTCTTCACAGGATTTTTCAATCTAAAATGTGGTAGGACAGGAAAAAAGAGACCTACACTAAAAAATTTATGTGAGAAATACTCTGAGCGATGTCATGGAAGGGGGCTAGAGAAGGCTTTCCAGGGCAGGCTTTCTTTGACAGACACACCCAAAGTTACTGTGCCATGTTGGATGAACAGCCAGAGCATAAAAATTCACCTCTCTGCCAGAGCTGTCTGTCAGAGAGACATCTCAGTGGAAAAAAATTATCTTAGCTTTTTTTAAATTAAACTATTGTCTAGTATTTTCTCTCTTATGACATTCAATATCTCTTTTAGGATAACTCACATGATAAATTCTTTTCAAAGCTAAGAGTAACAAAAGAAAAGTTTATTTTTCCAAAGGAATCAGTAGTTCTTTCCTTATTTAACAATGAAAGCCATGTGACTCAACCTGTTTCTTCCCTTGCTTTGGCTCCCAGGAAGCTCAGAAAATTTGTTTCTTGCAGGGTTTACTGATACCATTATCCATTGCTCTTATTCCTTCAATGTTTATCTTTTGTTATTTTATTCTTGTGTTAAGGTTCTTCTGCTTTATTTTATCTTTTGAAAAGCTGTTATTTCATTCAAAGTTGGAAGGTGGAGGGTAGGAGGAAGAAAGGAAAAAAGCATTTTCCTCTTTTCCATCCAGAAGAATGGTGATTATTATGACCTTTCCTCAAAGGAGAGAAAAGAGGGATGAAAGGTCAAAGAATTTGGAGCAGTTTTTCTGGGTTTGGAGAAACAATAAAACACAACCCTTGCTTTGCAAAACGTAACTTTGGTCTGAAGTCATATTCCGCCCCACTGTCTTTTCAAGGCAATAAACAATAACAGAAAGCTTTCCACTGTGACGCCAGGCAGGCTACATTTGAAACCCCAGGTCTGCCACTGGGCAGCTGAGTGACTTCAGTCAAATCACTTAACTCTCTGGGCCTCGGATAATAATCCCTTCTTTTTAGCAGAGTTGATACTGAAATTAAATAAGACAATGTCTGTGGAAGCAAGTGGCAAACCATGTGGTACACGACATGGGCCCACAAATGTAATCTCTCTCCTTTCTCTCCTTCCTCTACCCCCCTAAGGGTGCCCTGGGTTCCTATTTCCAAGTCATTAGACACAGTGTGGTCTAAGCAGGAGAACTGAGTGTGGCAGGTGATGACAGCCAGAAGCCATCACTAAAGACTTCCTTCATTTTTTTCTCCCTTAGAGTCTATTTTTCGGAAGGAGAAGGGAAGATCCCTAACCAATTGAAAAATTAATAATTAACTTTCCTATTCCTGTTAAATCAAACAGCACACGGTACATAATTGCCAATTAGATGGCAACCTGAGGTTCCCACTGTTACCAAAATTACATGAACTAGATTAACTCAAAAGCAAAAACAACTGAGCATTTTAAGTAGCCCTAGCAGCCGTGTGGCCATAGGCCTCAGAAGTACTGACAGGCACTAAAAGGCTTATCTCATTACCTGGCTGACTTGTAGGAGCTTGGAAGCTTCCAGTGGGGCATCTCTAGCGTGGTAGCTGATGTAGCACTACTTTTGGTCAAATCTACCAGGCTGGAGATAAACAAACAGTAATGGCATCAGAAGCAAACGGTGCAGACTTCACGGGGAGCGAGCTGTGTCTCTGCCCTAGAGGGGATCCAGCTGGTGATCAGGAGGCCATACTTGGGTGTGGTCATCATGTTGCAGAATATGATCCTTAGCTTTCAGGTACAGAAACTCAATGTTTAAACGCTTAGTAGACTGTAGTCTGATATGTCCTAACCAAAATTAAGATAAAATATATATCCATCTCTAGACAATTTTTATTGCAAAGGGACATGCTTTTTCAGTGGCTGAAATACTCATGTGCACCAAGCAGAATGTATTCTTGCATTTATGCCCCATCCTGATTCTTAGAAGTTGGATTATTAATAAGACATTTCCTTGGTAGACCTGGAATCAGAGCAGAGCAATGAATAATCACAGGAGAGAGTGGACAGAGGCCACAGCAAAGCCACTGAGCAAACTCTCCCACACAGTGGAGGACGCTTCTCAAAGGACCAAAAGTCGTGTGCTTTTGTCAGGGCAGATAAACACAGCCGAATTCTTGTTCTTTAGACTCCATTTCATCCAGATTCCATGCTGACCATCTGCCTTCAATTGACACCTCTTTCTTCAGACAACTCATTAGACTTCAGCTTTCAAAGCTGATTCTAACCATTTATGTTGTTCTGTGGCTTTTCCAAAGTGGTTTCACTGCTCCGTCATCATGAGAGAGCCCCTGAGAGTCGTGGCCTGCTCACCTTGATTAGACACCCCAGCCAAACCCGTGTGGACAGTCTCTCATTTCTCTAGGTAGCCAACCTCACATACCATGTGTGGTGCTTCCTAGCTTCACTCACTCTCAGAGGTGAACCCTATGTCTCCCTACACCTCAAAATGCCAGTGACGCCTCACCTCACCCCTCAGTTCTGAAAATGGAAAGAGCCTTGTAATCGGCAGGGGAGTTTGGTAAAGAAGGGAACCGAGTGGTCTCTGGCACTGATGGGACCCAGGTTAGGAGAAACGCCTGGTGAACATGTCAGGATAACCCACGTTAGGCGTTTTTCTTGTTCAGAGTCTGTCCATTGAGCAGCTTTCCCCTAAGGCAGACCTGTGGTGTGGCCTGGAAATGCTGCAGAGTCCTACTTGTGGGCCCTCACTGCCGTCTTCCGGAGCACCACATTTGCCCCCAGCAGTCTTCAGACCAGCGCTTCTGCCTCTCATAAGCAGCTCTCATGGCGCAGTCCGAAAGCAGAACGCTCCCAGTGAACGGGCTCTGTCCCACTGTCTGCACAGGAGGCCCTGTTCTCTCATCTGCCTCAGCACACTTCCAGCCACCAGCACTTCCTGCACATCTGCCCTGCGGCACCTTCTGATACAAACTCAGCTTTCCGCAGATTCCAGAGAGCTCAGCCCAACCCTGGCAGTCTCACGGCGTCAGGCTTTGCTCCGTACAGTGAGAGAAGTCTTCAGCTACAAGCAGGTTTTCTCTGGTGACAGCTGGCACACAGTTGATCCCTTCAGGCTTGTGAGCAAGCATACGCAACAGAGGACGAACTCTGAAAGGCAGTGCATATAGTCTTGTGCAACTCTCTCTGGCTTGCTCTCCATTCCCTCTGTGTCCTTGGGCGAGCCATTTCACCTGAATTTCTGAAATCTCTAAATGAAATGGGTTGGACTGGATGGTTCTTATGAGCCCTTGTATCTGTAACTTACTATGATTCCACGATTTTTATGAGTCTACTTCAAAAATTCCATCATCAGTATTCAAGGTATGGCTACAATCAGGCACAGTTTTGCATGTGGCTTGTGAAATCTTTCCCATCATTTTATAGTCACACTTTGTGCACCAACTACTAGATAAACTCCTCAAAGACTTTTTTTACTCAGACATAATTGACATATAACATTACATTACTTTCAGGTGTACAACATAATGATTTGATATTTGTATATATTGTGAATGATCACCAAAATAAGTCTCGTTACCATCTATCACCACACATAGTTAAAAATTTTTTTCTTGTGATGAGAATTTTTAAGATCTTCTCTCTTAGAAATTTTCAAATATACAATACAGTGTTATTAACTGCAGTCACCATGCTGTACATTCCATCCCCAGAACTTATTTTATTTATTTATTTATTTTTGCTGAGGAAGATTAGCCCTAAGCTTACATCTGTGCTAGTCTTCCTTTATTTTGTATGAGTCGCTGCCACAGCATGGCTGACGAGTGGTGCAGGTCCCTGCCCTGGGGTCTGAACCCACAAACTCGGGCCACCAAAGCCAAGTGTGCTGAACTTACTTAACCACTGTGCCACTGGGCCGGCCCCTACCTCCCCAAAACTTACTTATTTTACAACTGGAAATTTGTACCTTTTGACCACCTTCACTGATTTTTCCCATTGTCCACCTACTTGCCATCTCTGGCAACCATTAATCTGGTGTCTAGATTTAGGAATTGAGCGTTTTGGGTTTTCTTTTTAGATTTCACATGTAAGTGAGATCAAATGGTATTTGTTCTTCTCTGTCTGACATTTCACTTAGCATAATGCCCTTAAGGTCTGTCCATGTTGTTGCAAATGGCAAGATTTCATTCTTTTTTATGGCTGAATAATATTCCACTGTATATATATATATATATACACACACACATCTTCTTCATCCAGTCATCCCTTAGGTAAAGATTTTTTATGATGTTTGTAACTTGATGAGTTTAAAGAAAACAGAAAACGTTTTAGCTCTAGCTGCCTAGGCCCTTTCACCTCCAGCAGCACAGCTATGTGAAATAGCTTGACTCACTACCATTAGGATTTAGTGGTACACTCTTGGTGGCAAAGAAGGGGTCTGACAGAGAAGCACCAGTGTTGAAGATCAGGGCACAAGTCAGACCTCAGGGAACTTCCGTAACTTCCACGCACACTTAGGAACCATGAGAGTCACCTCCTACAAAAACAGTTCTAAAGAGTTTGTAAAGGCAATTAATCCAGTTTGGTGTTTACCAATTAATATATAGTAAAACATAGTTTCTTCCCTCCATTTAAAGTCTACATTACAAGAGCTAAAACAGTTTCTGATTATTGAGCCTATCTTTATTTCCTGAGAATAATTTTATTTATCAAAATCTCTTCTGCTCTAAATTAATATTTCTCTATCAGACAAGTGTAGTGAAAGGGAAGAGGTTTAAGCTTCATGCAAATCATGTTATGAATTTACACTGTTCCAGGTACTAGGACACAAAGAAAAATAAGTTATGGTCCCCAGCCTGGAGAAGTTTGTGGTGGCACCAGTGAGAGAAGGGGTGGCACGAAGGAAAACTATTTTCTGTTAGAGTTGGATGACTGAGGTTCACCTTGTGGGTTCCGATCACGCACCTTTATCTAATCGCCTGAGATCTCAGATAGCAGAGTCCACCCAGCCCACTGAACTCTGGCCTTTCGTCTTTACCTCCACATTAGCTTCTTCCACCTCCTTTCAAGGAGATCTCCCTGTTAAGGAACAGAGATCATGAAAAGGACTACTTGTTGGTGTTATGATGCTTTGGAACTTACGTTCAAATTAATATTTCAGAAAAGCATCATTATGATCCACTCCGGCACCAGACAACGCGGGAACACATGAGTACGCTGGGGGTGGGTTCATGGTCTGCTGGGTCCGCTTCTCTGATGTCCTCTTAGACGTAGAATAAACAGGAATGAGCAGCCCTACCTCCAGGCGGGGAACTGATGTTTTTTTCAGAATTCTCTTCCTCCTGACGATGCTTTAGGAAGGATCCACAAAGTCCATGAAAAATAAAGGAATCAGTGGGCTAGAGAAGAGTTCACACTCCTGGGGAGAATTTGGAATCTTCAGAAGGTGGTGAAGGAAATGACTGAGCAAAATTTGAAACATAAACAATAATTAATTTTATAAATGATCTTTCTAAATTATTTAGCATAGATTAGCACTTACAGAGAAAATTTTAGAGGGTCCATAGAGTGGCAAGCCAGATAATTGGAAAATATTTTCAATTTTTTTTAAAAGTACGTTTAAAATTAGATCTCAATTTCTTAACTCAAAGGGTTAAAGTAACTCATATTTTTAGCTTCAGGATCACTGATTCTGTCAGGTACTGTTTTGCACTGATGCCATGTTGTGACACTGAGATAAGACAGAAGCGTGGTCCCTGCCATCACGGGGACAGTAACCAAAGAGTCACAAAATTAATGTGTAACTACACATTGTGAGAAGGACTGTGATGGAAAATCACACGGCATTATGCATAAGAGGGGCAATAATGGGGGGCCCAACGTGGCAGGAGCAAAACCACAGTAAATCTTCACAGAATGACAAGGCATTATAAGATATCAGTAAGCAGGATTCTGACAATTCTGAATTTAAAATTATTTCAACAGACCCACTGCAGTTTAGCACAGAAATGACAGGAGGGGAGGAAGGCCAAAAAAATCAGTCATTGCACCTATGTCATTCCTTTGAGGCCACCACAGACCAAGGCCTGGTCTTCAGCTTAGCTGGTGCATCCATCCAGAGCTGAGCCAGCTCCCACACTCGTCAGACCCCAAGACACTGATGAAGAGCAGTTTATTAATTTACAGCAGGAGGAATGCCCTTCGACTGCCTGGAATGCTAGTGGCTACTAACTCTCAAAAGGTACCCAGGAGGCCTGAGAAGCTGGGCTCTTCCTGCTAAAGATGCTGATCTTATCTTGCACATGTTCCTGCTCCCTTATTTCACTTCCAGATGATAATCTCATCTCAAAGTTCTGAGGGCACTTGTCTGGTGCCCCTCCATACTGATTTCAGAAGCTGGGCTGCACATCAAATTAGCTTAGAAACCCTTCACTCACCACAAATTAATAGTGTCAAGATTGTTTAAAATCCTTAAAAGAACTGAAGCGCCCACAAGCACTCCAGAAAACACCACTCAAGATACAAGTAACTGACACACTAATACAAATCATTTTTATCTGGTTATTACACAGGCGTTTGAACGAATGGAAGAAGGAGCTAACGGAACCAACAAGTGGAAGGAGATTGAACTCGCAGACAACTTCGGGGTCATATATTTATTTGATATGGGAAAGAACTGTATTATTTATTTTTACTGTATTTTTAAAAAGAATTGGCTAATATTCAGACTTCCCAGTACTTAAACTCTCCATTCTCTTCCCCGTCTCAGCCACTGATCCAAATTATTTATTATAATAAATAACTACATGATACAAAGTATTTATAATAATAAAGACTGGATACCACCAAAACCAGTTCTTATTCAACTGGAGTTATGGACCCTTCATAGTCCTTAAAGAATTCTTTGGGGTTCTCTTTTTCTCTTCAAGAAATCTTTAGGGGCAGGCCCGTTGGCGCAGGGGTTAAGTTCATACGTTCTACTTCAGTGGCCCCGGGTTCACCGGTTCGGATCCCAGGTGCGGACATGGCACTGCTTGTCAAGCCACGCTGTGGCAGCCGTCCCACATGCAAAGCAGAGGAAGATGGGCATGGGTGTTAGCTCAGGGCCCATCTTCCTCAGCAAAAAGAGGAGGATTGGTGGCAGATGATAGCTCAGGGCTAATCTTCCTCAAAAAAAAAAAAGAAAAAGAATAAAAGAATAAAATTTTTTAAAAAGAAATCTTTAATTTTATGTTTTCATTTTGTTGACAATTTTTAACAATTATTATAAGCATATCTTGGCCCATCCAAATGACCACCTTTCAATATTTGAATTTGTGATTACAATCGTGGTGGTGCCAAGTCACACTACTTTAAATGTTAGATACTAATAAGAAAAGAACAGAGGTGGCTTTAATATATGAGTAACACGTTTACACCATGTGAAAACCTAATGAAGTCACGGTGCACTGTATACAAGTTCTCAAGGTCGTTCAAATGGAGAATTTCATTGCACGGCCAGAAAATGTGTGCTGTGACAGAAAAAAATGTACGCTGTGACTCTTGTTGCTCGACTCACACTGCAAGAGATGACTTAATTTTGACAAACCTGCCATGTAAATGCTGTTAATTTCAATTTTTGTTGGTTCTCTGGTTTCATTTTTTATGTAGCACGTAAACGTGTTCTGGCATTACAGTTGTACAGGAGCTATAAACATAAGGATGCCACATATTATTTTCTATTTTTACATACTCAAAAAATACAATAAAAATAAGTTAAGTAAGCAGTTGAGGCCTTAGAGATTTTTTCTTTTGAAAAGGGTCCTTATAGTACTCTCAAGAAACACCGATTTAGGGTGGTGAACATGATGTTGTCTACACAGAAATCGAAATATAATGATGTACACCCAAAATGTATATAATGTTAGAAACCAATGTTACCTCAATAAAGCAACAAAAAGAAACACTGATTTAAACCAGCGTTTTTCAATACTTCTGTCCTGTGAGCCCCCTTCACTACTATTTCACAGGTCACTTGGGCATTTTTAGGTCATTTATAAAATTTTTGTGTGGTACATAAAAAGAAGAGGGTTCACATAACGTATTATAGTTTAGATAAATACATTATTGAAGTTTGTTTCGTGGAGTTTGTTTTAACCAAATCTTTAATAAGAAAAATATAAAAATAAATTCTTTTTTCTTATGCACTAGACTTCTATTGTATGATATCTTTTGAATCAATTATTAATTGATATCAATATATATATCATATATAATATATCAATAATTGTTTTTCCTTCTTCTTCTCCCCAAATCCCCCCAGTACATAGTTGTACATTTTAGTTGTGGGTCCCTGTAGTTGTGGCATGTGGGGCGCTGCCTCAGCGTCGCCTGATGAGCGGTGCCATGTCTGCACCCAGGATCCGAACTGGCGAAACCCTGGGCTGCTGAAGCGGAGCACGAGAACTCAACCACTTGGCCACGGGGCCGGCCCTGTACGTACTTTCATTTCTTGATGTTTGTAGTTCTTGCATTCTATGCTTAAAAACCAACTGAGGTTTTTAAAAACAATTTTGTGTATTGTTTGTAACTAACAAGATAAAAGGAATAGTTTCAGGCTATTGTTTGCAAACACACCTCCACAATTATTACATAGAGAGATACAAATTATATACAAATTATTATAATAATTTATATAGAGAGAGTTATATATTTGCCCTATGTAACAATTTTCATCATATGAAGGCAACCTCTGGATGGAGTGAGCATCATCATGTTAATATTTGCAAAACAATTATCATGATTACATTTCTCATTGATTTCTTTTATTCAGGACAATTTTTCTTCTTTCTTCAAAAAAAAATCAATATGTGAATGAGAATTAAAACAATTTAAAAGTTGTAATACAGTAAACCCACCCCTCTGATGGGTGTATTTAGTCAGAGAATAACTGAGCTGAGCGCCCCCTCATCAGATGTGGAATGTCTGTGACCTGCTCGGTAGGCTCACTCAGCACACACTCAAAGACTCTTAAACTTCCATTTTGAACTGAGAAAATACTTTTAAATGATTTTATTTCCCACTTTTTAAAAGACAGAAATTGATACAGATATTGTTACTGCCTTTACAACTTGCCCACCTATAAAACAGAACACTAGTTTGGAAATACTGATCCAAACCAGTCAACACATCTCTATCCTATTTCACTCAAGTCTTCGTAAAGATGCCATTCCCTCTGATAATCTGCTCTGGTGTTTTAAAATACTGATGTTTAGGAAGTCCTTTATGAGCAAGTCACTTAACCTCTCAGCATCTCAGATTTCTCATTAGAAAATGAGTGAGTTTGGATAAGATTATTTTTAAAGTCCCACCCAGAATTAGAATTCTATGATTTTCGTATTATCCAAAGCTTTAGTTTCCACAACTGTTTAACATCAGAACAATGTTTTAAAACAAACTCAAACAAAAAATCCTTAATATATAAAGCATGGAAAAGTGAAGCTGAGAACACTCAAGGTCCGCAGAACACCATCTGAAAACCACTGATAGAAAGCTCTTTTTTGAAAACACTTTTCTTTTTTCCTTGTCTCAATGGAGAAGGAAAACATCTGGAAAGGCTCTACCACATTAGTCTCCCTGTGTGTACACCAGAACGTACGTTTTCAGCCACCTGTCAGCCTTCTCTTTTCCAGATTAAATATCCATTGGAAGTCCCATGTCCTATCCTTTTAAAATATATTTCCTTTTTTTTAATGAACCGTCTTCAGTTTCTGCAACTCCTTATTAAAATGTAAAGTTACAAACCAACCGCAATCTCTGGGAAGAGCCAAGCGTAGCAAAAGGATTACTTCCAGCTCTGTCATGTGATGGTCTCACTCTTGACACACGGCAAGTTCTTTCCTTTCTAATAAGAGCATTCCATCGCTGCCTCCCAGTTAAACCAACAGTTCAGTTTGACTCACAACGTTTTTTGGCTGAACTTGTTATAGCTACTCAATAATTTCCTATCCAATACCTGTGTAATTTGTTATTGTCCTTATGGGGTCTTTGAAGTTTTTCCCATTGAATATAATCCTGTTTTTGATGGAGCATTTCTCTAATTAGTTAAGGTCACTGAATTTTCTTCTGCCTTCCAACATATCTCATCCAACTTCATAACCAATGGGAATGTTGTTTGGTAGATTATTAAAGTTGTAGACTAATAAAATGTCAAGGACCTAATAAGAATCTTCACATGAAGTGTGTTACAGGCTGAACCTCGTCCCCCAGAATTCATATGTTGAAGTCTTAACCCCCAGTATCTCAGAATGTAACCGCATTTGGGTATAAGGTCTTCCAAGAGGTGATTAAAGTAAAATGAGGCCATGTGGGTGGGTCAGATTGGGCACACAAAGAGACACCCAGGGCTTCAGCACAGAGGAAACAGAGGGACGACCACATGGGGACACAGGGAGAAGGCAGCCATTTGCACGCCAAAGAGAGAGGCCTCAGAAGAAACCACCCCTGCTGACACCTTGATCTTGGACTTCTAGCCTCCAGAACAGTGAGAAAACAAACGTCTGCTGTTGAAACCACCCAGTCTGTGGTATTTTGTTATGGCATCTCAAGCAGACTAAGTCAAACTAGCCTGTGCACAACATTGTGCTGTCCCTTGGGACTCACCAAGGAACCCCAGCCATTACAGTGCAGGCTGCAGAAGGGCGCACATCCCAACTCCAGCCAGAGTAAGGCAGAAAGGGAGATGGGGAAAATGCCCTGGGAGCACCACGGGAGCCGCAACTCTTTCCATCTGGGGATCAGGGAAGGCTTCAAAAAGGAGAGGTCATGTGAGCTGGACTTTTAAAGATGGGCAAAATTCCAGTCACGGGGTGGGGGCTGAGAGAGTGGGCAGCCATCCGGGGGGCAGGACTGTATGAGCATGAACCAGGCTCACGCTACACCTGTCATCCCTGTGAGAACAACCCCAGTTGTTGTCCACCTGTGGACAAGGTTAGTGCTTTGCAAACCTGACTAAACATCAGAACCATCTGGGAAGCTTTTTAGAAAGACACAGAGATCCTCAGGCCTCCCTCCCAAACTGCTGACTCGGGAGTTCCAGGGACAATGTCCAGGAAGCTTTATTTTAACCAACTTCTCAGGTGAGTTCTCAGTATCAACTTCATCAAGTTTAAAGATCCCTTTTTAATAAAAACATTTCACTGACCACCCACCCATGGTAAGGGCTATATTTCTATCGAATGAGAAAATACATAAAGACAGAGAACACTATTACAAGTTTAGTAATGATTTCAAGTGAATTTGTATTTCATTAATTAGAACCAAACCCACAGGTTTAAAAGCGAGATGCATATATTTTGAAATATGCACACATAATGTACTACTTATTCAACCTGCAGATAATGCAAGGTTGCATACAGGGCTTCCACTAAAGTCCACCCACAGTTTCTGGATCAGGAACTATGGGTCCTCTCACAGTTCCTACCCCAAATTACTCTACAGACCAGTAAAATATCCAAATTTTCCATCACAGACCTCACAAATGAGGGAGAATAGGAGAGAGGAGAAGAAGACAGCAATAGGAACTGCTGTCACCCCTCGTGCTGAAATAGAGGGTCCTGCCCCATTGTTGTGGCCAGTGGATGTTGGGACAAAGTGACAGCAGTGTTTGTCCACCCAGCTGAGGCCTAGGACCTGGGTCTCGGGCGGAGGGGACGAGGAGAGAGGGCCTGGCGGTGACATCTCTGGGGCTGCGCTCTCTCCCATCTTCCGCAGTCCGCGAAGGTGGCATGTTGTTGAGGTTTTGTTTTTTGAAAAGTCTCTGAGACTGAAAATCATCCTTTCTAAAGCGATGAAAGTAATCCCTGCTTGTTAGGGTGAGGAGGAGGCGGGATCACTGAGGCAAAGTCCGGGACCCAGTCTCAGCCCCGCCCCCGCCCCCGCCCCTCCCCACCCCACTCCGCCGCAGAAGTAGAAACACACACGCTTCGGAAGGTGGGCCCTTCACTAGCCTTTCCTCAAGGCAGGGTTTAGCTGAAGCCCGAGGGTTACTTCTAAACGCTCTGTTTCCATCAAAAGTCCACCCCGACGGGGCCCTCGTAACTCAGCAGCCAACGATCCCCGGTGAGCCACCTTCCCAAAGGCGGCCCGGCGCGCCGACCACAGCGCAGACGGCGGAGCGCGGCGCTCCTTCTCGCTCCCTCTTTCCGCCCGCGGCCTTGAAGGTCACCTCCAGCAAACCTCCCCGACCCTCGCCCCCAGGCCCTTCATTGGGTGCCCTTAGTATCTTTGCGAAATCCCATTCATCCGCTCCTTAATCACCTCAGTGGAGGACTCACCAGGCCGCGACTCCTCCCTTCAGATGCTGAGGGAACTGGCCGGCAAGGTCCCTGCTTTCCCAAAGCCGCCGTCCTAGGGGCGACAGTAAAATTCAGTCTACAACACGCGAGGCAGGGTGCTCGCTAGCAGGAAACAAAACGGTGAGAAAACGAGCAGGGAGGCTGTTATGCGAGTACGAGACACCGGAGGACCTCGCGGAGGAGGCGTCTGAGCAGAGGCTTGGAGCAATGAGAGCGAGGGCCAGCGGCATCTTTCTTCCACAACGGCAGGGGTCTTGTGTTACTCAGTTTCCCCAACACTCTACGGGTCGAATTGTGACCCTCCAAAAAAGATATGTTGGAGTCCTAACCCCAGGACCTCAAGAACGTGACCTGGTCTGGAGACAGGATCTTTGCAGAGGTGATGAAGTTAAAGTGAGGTCGTTAGGATGGGCCCTAATCCAACAGGACTGATGTCCTTAGAGAGAGAAATCTGGACACAGAGCCACACGCAGGGGGAAACGCCCAGTGAAGTAAAGACGGAGATTGTGGCGATGCGCGCGCAAGCCAAGGAACACGAAGCTGGCCAGCACACATCAAACCCGGGCGGGAGGCCTGGCGTGGGTCTGCCTCACAGCCCTCAGAACCCACCCTGCAGACCTCGGCTCCGGTCTCCAGGACTGTGAGACCACACGTCTGTTGTCTGTGGTCCAGCCTGAGTGGCGTGCACGTTTACGGTCACCGTGAGGGTCACACATGGGCCACACACAGGACAAGCCCCTGGTGCAGGGCTCCGTGCTCCCCTGGTTGGCTGTGACTGCCCCTAGCGGAACTCCCTGTTTCCAGTCTGACTTTCCCGCCCATTCTCCACAGTATTGCCCTGATCTCTCTCGAAAGAAAATTTGATCACCTCACTGGCTTCACAAGCCTTTCACCTGATTCTCATTGTCTCCAGGACACCATCCACACTTCTCAGCTTCGGGACCAAAGCCCAAGGGTCCAGCCCCAGTTTACCTTCCCAGGCTTGTTTCTCTCATCTCATCTCCACCCCTTCCTGGGGTGGCCAGACTCCTCCTCATCGCCAGGCCTCAACTTAACTATCGCTTCGGGGGGGAAGCCCACCCCGCATGGGCTCCCAGCAGTGCTTGTGTTTAATGCTGTTGTGCATTCATCACAGTGTGTCCAAGCCCGTTTGTCCGTCTCCTCCTTTTGACTACGAGCTCCTGGCTTGGTTGTCTTTCCAGGCACTACAAAAGAGCCTGGCACTTGGGAAACATTCATTGGACGGATGAATAAATGAACAAAGCATGCCATGTTCTAACCAGCTGGTCCCAGAGCTATTTTTTCCCCCTTTAAGGGGTAGGGGATGGGGAGGTGACTGCTCCAGGGATTTCCCAACAGTGTGTGGAACCACTGGAGTTGGATGGAGCGGAACCTTTCCTTACTGGTTGCAAGAGGAATTTAGATTAGACTTTCAAGAGCTGGTCCTTGTGTGGCAAGACACTGCAGTATAAGGAAAGGATTAAACAACCAATCTTTGAGTCTGGGGTTGCCTAATATTTGGGAGTCTATTTTTTATATGAAGTGGCACCTTCAGGTCTTTTAAGCCTCTGCTTCTGTAACTGCAAGTCCCTGACCTACAGGTAAAGGTGGTGGTGGTCAGGACAATAGGGGTCGTGGCAACCAACAATGCAATGTGTGCTGTGCAAAAGTCTCTAAAAAGTCACTATTTTTGAGGTTTAAAAATTATTGCATACACAGTTATAAATGCTGGAGAGCCTGGAAAAGGAAAGAGAGGAAAACAGTAACAATATTTAAATATATATATTAAATATATTTACATATGTAAACCTAACTAGAGAAGGCAGGAGGGTAATAGAAGAAAATAACCAGGATTTGGTCTCATTTGCAAATTCCCCAAAGGGGAACTGTATCAGAATTTCCAGTCCTCAAGAAACAGGGCCTAAAAGTCTTGAGAACAAGGGAGAGAAAAAGGGGGAGGAGGGGCTCGCTCTTCGCAGCAGGAAGTCTTCAATGACTATGGAGTTATGAAGAAACAACTCTGAAGTCCTTATTCGAAGCGCTAAACTCGCTTTTCCACATAAAGAGCAGTATAAAAGCTCAGAGCAGCCTCATCATGGTGTCGGGGAAACAACTCGGCTTCCCCGTGTGAAAAACCAGAGCGCTGGCCGGGTAGGAGACCAGACCGGCGTTAGGGCTTTATTTTCAAGTCAATGAGCCAAATGGACGGCCGAGCTGGTTGGGCCGCGTTCTGGGAAGCAAGATTATTATTATCGCCTATTGCCCGACTGAACAATTTCCCTGAAAAGGAAGAGTCGGGGCAGTGTGTGTGCGCACGGTGTCATACGGGACGTGCAGCTACGTGCCCACCTCCAGAACGACTTTATTTACAAAGCGATTACCGTGTTATCTATTTGTTTTCCTTTTCCAGCAACTGCAGCCTTACTTAACCCTCGAATTTCTTAAGTACAAAACCGTTCGCTTTTAAAGCAACCCCAAACCGTCGGGCAGAGCCCGGAGGGAGGCTGTGCAAGTTTGCACACACCCCCACCTCCCGGATCAAGGGCAACAGCAGACGCAAGAAACTGTGTATGTGCAAAAAGGTGGATCTGGGGACGAGGATCGCTGAGTTTGTTTACAGAGCAGAGACGCCTCAGCTCGGATGCCAAAGCTACCAAGAGCTGCAAACGCAAACTTAGCAGAAGCACACGTACCCCGGGAGCGGCGAGCGGGCCCGAAAGCGCGGACCGGATCGCGAGCGCGGGAGCGGAGGCGGCCAGGCCCGTGAGCGCGCTCCGTCCACCTGCAGCCGCCGCTGCTCCCCGCCCCCAGCCCCTGTCCTTGAAAGGAGCGGAAAGAAATACACCCACACGCAGAATATCTAGATCAGGTTTACCTTCTGCCCCTATGAAAACACAAAGGCACGGCCCAGGAAAGCGCGCTCGGGGCAGGGGGCATTATCTGTCCGGGGCTTAAGAACAGCTCTCGGGGACACACAGCCATTCTCCGCAGCCTGAGTATGCTTTTGCAAAGCCGGGGAGGCAAAAGGGCACTATGGAGGGCGGGGGCGCCGAGTGAACCCCCTTTTCCCGGAGAACGCAGCCCAGATCGCTAGGAGAACTGGGTGGGAGAGCTGGGGAGAGGAATCCGGCCGGAGGAGGGCAGTGAGCTCTCCTCGCTCCTCTCCGGCAGGCGCTACCTTGGAGCCAGGAGTCGCAGGAGGATTTTCTCCCCGCGTTCGTGGGCCTGGAGGAGGCCAGGTCGGGGGCTGCGGGGCGGCGCCTGGCCGCAGCCTCTGCGCACGTGCCGCGGGGACGCGGGGACGCGGCGCCCCGACCCGGTCCGTGCGCCCCGACCTCCGCAATCCGCGTCTTCCCGCCGCCCGTCCGGGCGGCTGTCGCTCCGCCCTTCCTGAAATCCCTTATATTAACTGTGGCCAAAGCCCGAGGAAACACAGCTCATTGTTGGCAGCTGCCGGGCGGGCTTGCAGAGCTGTGAGTGCAGCGAAGGGGAAATAAAAGGGAACGGCTGCGATTCCGCCCCAGCGGCCGCTGCACGCCCTCGGCGCCGACATCGCGAGCGCTCTGCACGGCGCGAAGGCCCCTCTATGTGCTGCTGAGCCGGTCCTGGACCCCACGATCCCGCCCTCGGTCTCCGGAGCAGAAAGCGCGAAGGCGGAAGGTGAGCGCGGCGGGCGAAGCTGCTGGGGCTGCTGCCAGCCCCGTCCTCCGAGGGCTGGGTTTGCCCGGAGGAAGAGCGTGAGGCGGAGCTGGGGAATAACAACAGGATGTGCAACAACAGGAGGAGGAGGGCTGATTGAATGCCTCAAGTTCGCGGCGGGGCTAGGGGCACTTCCTTTATTAGGTGACTTCGGGGAGCAGACGGGCGTGTGGGCTCGGGTCCCCCGCCCGATCGCAGGGGAAGGAGCTGTTTGTGCAGCGCCCGGCTCTGTTGTGGGTGCAGGTCCGCCGTGGCGGCAGCCTGGGTGCACAAGCTACTAGTGGGATCCCGGGGATGGGGATTCGCAGCCGACGTGCGTCCGGGAGTCTGGGGGACAGAGGCGAGAAAAAGTGGGGTGCGCCATGGTGGGCGACACGTGTGGCGCGGGTCTCACAGTCTGCCCTTCTTACTTTCAGGACTGGAAATGGCAGACCACATGATGGCCATGAACCACGGGCGCTTCCCCGACGGCACCAACGGGCTGCACCACCACCCTGCCCACCGCATGGGCGTGGGGCAGTTCCCGAGCCCCCATCACCACCAGCAGCAGCAGCCCCAGCACGCCTTCAACGCCCTAATGGGCGAGCACATACACTACGGCGCGGGCACCATGAATGCCACGAGCGGCATCAGGCACGCCATGGGGCCGGGGACTGTGAACGGAGGGCACCCTCCGAGCGCGCTGGCCCCCGCGGCCAGGTTTAACAACTCCCAGTTCATGGGCCCCCCGGTGGCCAGCCAGGGAGGCTCCCTGCCGGCCAGCATGCAGCTGCAGAAGCTCAACAACCAGTATTTCAACCATCACCCCTACCCCCACAACCACTACATGCCGGATTTGCACCCTGCTGCAGGCCACCAGATGAACGGGACAAACCAGCACTTCCGAGATTGCAACCCCAAGCACAGCGGCGGCAGCAGCACCCCCGGCGGCGCGGGCGGCGGCAGCACCCCCGGCGGCTCCGGCAGCGCCTCCGGCGGCGGCGCGGGCAGCGGCGGCAGCGGCGGCGGCGGCGGCAGCGGCAGCAACATGCCCGCCTCCGTGGCCCACGTCCCCGCTGCGATGCTGCCGCCCAATGTCATAGACACTGATTTCATCGACGAGGAGGTGCTCATGTCCTTAGTGATAGAAATGGGCTTGGACCGCATCAAGGAGCTGCCCGAACTCTGGCTGGGGCAAAACGAGTTTGATTTTATGACGGACTTCGTGTGCAAACAGCAGCCCAGCAGAGTAAGCTGTTGATTCGATCGCAACCCTGGCGAAAGAAATCAAACCCCTCAACGTCGGTGTGAATTAAAAAACATTCCCGTAGACACAGTATCTCGCTTTTCAGATCTTGAAAGGTTTGAGAACTTGGAAACAAAGTAAACTATAAACTTGTACAAATTGGTTTAAAAAAAATTGCTGCCACTTTTCTTTTCTGTTTTTGTTTCGTTTTTGTAGGCTTGACATTCACCTCCCTTATGTAGTTGAAATATCTAGCTAACTTGGTCTTTTTTGTTGTTTGTTTTTACTCCTTATTTCGTCACTTTCTCCAGTGCTCAACTGTTAGATATTAATCTTGGCAAACTGCTTAATCTTGTGGATTTTGTAGATGGTTTCAAATGACTGAACTGCATTCAGATTTACGAGTGAAAGGGAAAAATTGCATTAGTTGGTTGCATGAACTTTGAAGGGCACATATTACTGCACAAACTCTGCCATCTCGCTTCATTTTTTTAACTATGCATTTGAGTACAGACTAATTTTTAAAGTATGCTAAACTGGAAGATTAAACAGATGTGGGCCAAACCATTCTGGATCAGGAAAAGTCATACTGTTCACTTTCAAGTTGGCTGTTCCCCTCCCCCACATGTACAGACAATAATAGGGTGTGGAATGTCGTCAGTGGCAAACATTTCACAGATTTTTATTTTGTTTCTGTCTTCAACATTTTTGACACTGTGCTAATAGTTATATTCAGTACATGAAAAGATACTACTGTGTTGAAAGCTTTTTAGGAAATTTTGACAGTATTTTTGTACAAAACATTTTTTTGAAAAAATACTTGTTAATTTATTCTATTTTAATTTGCCAATGTCAATAAAAAGTTAAGAAATATTTGTTTTCTAGAAGTCATTTGGGGGGGTTCCCTTTGGTGGCTTTCTGTTTTTCTCTTGAAGTTGAACACTTTATTGATGAGAGTAAGCATTCCAAAGGATAAATTACAGGACACTAAAACAGGTCATGATGAGCTTAAGGGAGAGCAGGATTTAACATAATTGGCACAATGCTTCATTGTTATCATTGTAACCTGCCTCTTGGTGTGGTTTAATCAAAAGCTAGAAAGTTGTCAAAGAGCATTTTTTTCCCCTTAATTGCCATCACATTCAAGTGTACTCCAGAATTAGAAAGGTTTGTAATACTAAATATTTTTTCCACAGGGTGGAAAGGGGAAAGTCAAGCGTTTCTGGTTACACCTGATTCAACCACTTAAATGGAGGTGGATTGGAATGCTGTGCTAGGCGACTGCTGAGGCTCCTGTTAAATACGAATCCACGTTTACCTCTCGTGATGAATTTTATTTCTCAGCAAAGTACCAAGAAGAGGCACACATTTTCTAGCTTAATCTCCAAAATAGTGTCTGGTTTGTAGTTCTAAGAGGAAAAGGGGCAAAATTCCACCTTGAGGCTTTCTATTTTGTTCTCCTATAATATTTAAAATTTACTCTGTGAGGTTGAGTCAAAGGTCAAATTACAATCTTCACAAGCTCTTCCTTCTCAAGCATGCGCTGTTTTCCAGAATTCTGAGCGCTTTCTGTTACAGGCATTGGGTGCAAAGGACATAAGGATAAGATCTTGTTAATTTTACCTAAATGGCGTTATCAAGAAGACATCATTACAGTAAAGTAGGTGTCAAGTTTTGCCTTATGTAATCAGGCAAAGGCAAAAGTAATATTGTTAAAATCTCAACTTATCTACTTGGAAGGAGAAGGAGTTTTATTCTGTTTTCCCTTTCATGTTTTCCTGGCTTATCTTGAAAATAGAGTCTTATATTTAACCCACTGGCAGAATAAAGAAATGCAGATTAAGGAAAATCTCACAAATAATACCTTAAAAGAGCATTTCATTTAGACTTTTAGATCCTAATCTTAAATCTCATATTTCATAACAAAAAAATCAGGAGAGGAGGGCATATAGAAGTGTTAAATTACAGTGAGTCTGGCATAAAGGCTGATTTCAGTATAATTCAGATTACCCACATTCTATAATTTTATTTGCAAGGCAGGCCATTAGAATTAAGATGCACACTCCTTTGGGTTTTTTATACCTCCATAATTGACACATTATTAAAAATTATGTTCTAAATAATTTCTCTGAAAATATACAATCATTTCAAACTTTTCATCCTGTTGTAAAAGCTGGTCCAGATTTCCCACATTAATAATTAAAGCTGAAGTTTTCTTCAGCTAACACATGTCAATACTACGTCTGCAATCAGCACTAAATCTTCCTGGCTAAGCATTTTCACAGCAAGTTTTTCTTTTTCCCTTTTTTTCCTCTTTTTTCCCAGAGGCTCAAGTGAAAAAATTAATACATACATATTAATACAGCAATTCTAGTTCTTTTTCACTTGTGCCGGGGAAAAAAGGAAAGCTATTGGAGGTATTGTTTTTTTGCATAAAGAAAGAAGCAGAAGAATCATCTTGCCACCACCCTGCACCATTTATTCTGCCAGGGAATAAGCCACAACACCTGCTCTGTCACGAAATTCCCCTGTCCTGCTCTAACGCCGGGACACGTCTGTGGAGGTGGAGAGCCCAGGGAACTATTATTAGCTCTGAGTCCATCTCTGCCAGAACAGAGGACTCAAACGGAGGAGCTGGGTTAAGAGCACAAATTCCTCTTCAGTACAAACACAACACCTCCCCTTCATTTGAACAATCTGTATTTCATTAAAACTCTTTCTCTCTCAACAATTGAGCAGATTCTATGTGGTATCTGCAGGTCCCTTAAGCAGAGAAAAATAACTCCTTGTTTGAACAACCTGATTAGTGAAACCCGTACGGCGACCTAGATCACCAGGCTGCTGGCAGACATTTGCAAAACCTTCTGTGGTCTTGCTTCCTACTAAGTCGCTCATAGCATATGGGGAAATTTGACCTCTGTACCTTGGCTGTTTTTCAAAAAGTTCTAATAAGGTACAAGAAAGCTTCTGTTCTTTAAGCTTTGCCCACAAATAGACACTCCACGCTTGATTTTCTAGAAGAGATCAATGATAAGCAACAGCACAATATCACAGAAACATGTCCAAAAAATAAGTACACATTAATAGAAACTTGTACCTCTGCCTTGTGGCTGCTAAAATCCTAGTGGCAGTGTCTTTGCTGGAGCTGACAAAGATGTTACAGCTCTAGTTGGGGCTCTGAAGAAGAGTTACCAAGTCAGCACTGTTTATGGGGTGCTAGGCTACAGCACTGGAACCAGAAGGCTGACATCCATCGTAAGTTTACGGTCTCCGTGACTTTTACTACTGTAAACGCCTGGGGTAGCTATAAATTGATGTCAACATTAAAGGCCAGATCCTTTAGAGCAAAATATTAATCCACTAATCTATTATGGGTGGCTGGCTTTGAAATACAAACTTTGCAGTCCCGGAACATTAGGTGTTTTCGCCCCCTTGTGGAATTTATTTAGAAGGTCAAGGAAAGCTGTTTGCTCAAGAGGTTTTTTTGTTTTGTTGGATTGATTATTTTTTACCATTTCTGAAGACTTCATTTTCTTTCTTGATGCAAACAGCATCTATTTGAGCAAAAGAATTTTTATCAAAGAAGATTCCAAAATAAACACCCTTTAGGAAAATAAGAGTATTTTACTTACCAAAGACCTTAACCCATGATTAAATGTGCATAACTGAGATTTGCTTCATATTCCAAAATATGCATTGGCCAAGGGGTTTTCTTCTTAAAAGTATAATGAACAACGCTTTAGCCTGTCAGTTAAGCTGACACTCTGCACCCTGACAACAGAACTGTTGATCTGGGATAAGTGCAAATAATAATGCGTTTGACGGGACCGGGCTGGGAAAGTGGGAGGAATGTCCAGGAATGCAGAATGCAATTATCTACACTGGAATGTGACCAAGCCACAGGCTCTAATCTTGTGAAGAGAGCCACAGGATGTTTAATGGGAATGAGTGTTGCTGTCTAATTGATTCAGTAAAATTTACTTTAAAATAAACTTGGCAGATAACATTGTCTCCAAAAAATAAATAAATTTAGAATTCAAGGAATTTAGGACCCAAGCCATTGGCAGTTTTCTCCTCTCCAACCATATTGTTTTGCTAGCACAAAAGAGGTGTTGCACACAGCTTCAGAGATGGTATTTAGCACGTTGGTACTGTACCACTATCATCAGAATCAGAGCTCCCAGGCAGGTTGTAGCAAGAGAACAATAGGGAGCACATCAAGTGACTTAGCCAGTGAACCCCTATTATCATGTGTTCTGTTTGTCTTTTCCCCCCTGAATAGAAGGAACAACGGCAACATCAGAATTTTAATTGCAACGGACTGGCTTAAATTACTTGACCTATTTTTATCCAGCGAGGAGAGAAATTCTTCTTTTTCCTGGTAGCCATACTTAAATTGGAAAAAGAAATGCAAGGACATTTTCTATAAAATAATGTACCGTTCGTGAACAGTTTTAGTGTGTCTTATAGTAAATAAGACCCACATACAGTTTTGAAAGATTTTAAGACATCTGAAATAAAGATATTTTTACTCTGACTGGAGGACTTCAACTGAGAAGAAATGCTAAATATTCGAAGCTGCTGGCATGAATTTCTGTAGCATTTTGCTGTTTATAAACACAGTAAAAGAAAAGCTAAGAGAAACAGGGGTTTACTGTCCTTGGGATAATATCAACCAACTCCTTCCATACTTTCCATACTTTCTACCAACAAATAATGGCTTTTTAGTGGCTATCAGCTACTTCTTTCCCAAAGAGAGCACTCAGGTCGTCAGAGCCAGCCCCAGGAGCCAGTTGGTGATGTTTCTTGAGAATTCAGCTTGGCTAAACCAAGACATGCAGAGTGAACTGAAGCAGATGAAAGACAACGATGAGTATTATTACTTGTTTTCTATGCAGTTGGTTTTCATTAGGCTGAACTAATCTGACAGATTAGTGAGGCAGGGCACAACGTGGGGTGCGGACGGTGATTCACAGGATTCTTGGAATTTTCCCACGGCATCACATGGTGCTCCGCCCTGGAGACCTTCCCTTTCTCCCCTCCACAGTAGAGTAGCTCCTTGATTACATTTTGGGCTGTGGAACAAAGCAGACAAGGGTTTCTGGCTCCCAAGGAGCCTGTGGCAAGGCTGGTGTGGGGCGCCTGCAGGAGATATGCAAATAGGCTGATATGCAAATAGTCGAGCGGCTTTTGAAAAGATAATGGGCTAAAGGAACCCTGTCAGTCCAGTCTTGAAAGTTGGGTGGGGAGCAAGATTTAGGCTGGAGTGAAAATCAAACCAGCATAAAATCAGAAAGGTCAGTGGAGGACAGCCGGCTCCGGTTGTGACATGGCTTCACGCACACTTGTGGGGGACAGTCTGCTGGAGGAAGGAAGTGTGACGGCCTGCTGAAGCCTCTTCTCTCTGTGTCTCCCGAGGGACTGACACACAATTTGGCCTTCAGATTTCTTTAAGTAGCTTGGCCACAGAGTTTTTTATTACTGGTAACTCATCTTTTTTTTTTCCTTGGCTTCATGACAATTGATATCTCCGTGCTGATAAACACACAGTACTTGAATTGTGCATAAAAACCCTTATTAGGTCACCTTGTAAATGCTGCCCCACTACATTTATTTTGGATAACTCTTTGAAGGAGGATAAGCAGGATGACGGCTAGTTCCATGTTTCTTCTTTTACCCAATGTGTTTGGCAAATACGTGGATGGGGCCAGTAGGTGAAACGCAGTTGGACTTACTGTTATGCTGCTAATAGGAACCTAAAATAAATATCTAAAGGTTTTTGAGATCCCTGTCTGACACCATGTTTCAGATCAATGACTCTCGGCTGGGTGGAGCCAGCCTCTAGAAGGCAGATCAGAATGGGGAGAGGGCAGAAGAGGGCAGTAGCTTAAAAAATATTCCATACTATTATAGACTTGGAAAAATGTTTAGATATATATTATTTCAGTGAAACATAATGTAAGAGACTTTTAAAAATCTTGACTAATGGGGCATGAATTTTAAAATGATAAGAAGCACTATTTAGATTAGATGGAACCAAATCAGAGAAGTTTACCCTCCAGCCGGCATTATTTGACAAATCATTTTGCTGACTCAGTGACTGGGCTGATTTTGCTGAGTACCTACGTGTGACAGGCATTGTGGTGGGCACATTACATACATGGTCTATTTCAGGTACCTGTCATTATTCCAACTTTAGATAAGGATACTGATATTTAGAAAGGAAGTAAATTGCCCAAGGGCAACACAGCTAGCAAGGCTGAGTGGTTTTCTAGACGGAGCTTCCAAGACAGTGTTCTTTCTAATACATAACACTGCTGTTCTGAACCAAATTACTCTTATTCTTAGATGCCATTGATTCTAAGATGATCAATCAACTTAATAGCAGAGCTTCAGGAAAAAAACCCCCTACATTATATGTACACGGACTATAAAGAACACTAACACAGCTACGATGCATATCTGTCCGTACAATTACACACCACCTCCTTCAGGAGCTGACGACACTTGGGTGTACTCTTTCAAACCCAGCCTAGAGGTTCTTCCCAAGTAAGTGTGTGCCCCAACCATGCAGGAAGAGCCTTGGTGGAGAGGCTGCCTAACTCCTTCTCACACCCTCATCTCATCAGCACTACAGGTCAAATGAAAGACTATCAACAGTTTAAATTGTGATTTGGGGTTTCTTTCTTAGCTGAATTTCATATCGCTGGATAGTAAATAGTTTCTTTCAGAAATTAAGCCAATGCCTTAACTGTGTTAATTCTCTAATCTATTAAAGGAGAACATCAGTGGCTAAATTCTCCCATGTAAAGATGATTATGTCACAACCTGACACACTGCCTGACTGCTTGGGAGCAACTATGATTTAACATTGATTCTAAGATTCAAGTTGATTTCAGAATATTAATATGTGAAAAAACGTAAATGTTAGAATAAAGGAAATACAGTATTTAGTTTCTCTACACTTAAATAAGTTTCCTAGATCTACCTAAACTTTCTTGATGTGGGTGTAAACCTACTTCCTCTTGCTTTGGTCTTCTATGGAAACAGAACTCTTCCATTAACAGTTGTAGTAAAAAGAATAGCGGATCAGGAGTAAAACCCAGGGGTTGTAGTCTTAGCTCTGCAACTAAATAGCTGGTAATTTAATCACTGGTGGTTCAAGTTTCTCCATCAGTAAAATGAAGACGTATGTTTAATTAGTACCTCCTGTACTCAAATTCTCCTGAAGCAAACATAAACCCATTCCTATCATTTTCTTCCTCTGGAAAGTTGGAGTATGATATTGTAACACTCCTTCAAGACATTTACATCATTGCTTGCCATTCTTTTTCCAAGCTAACTGTGAGCCCGGGGACATGCCATAGACCTGACCCTTTTGGGTCAACTCTCCAAGGGTTGAGATCGTCTCTGTAAATGTTTCCCTTCATTGCCATAATGGCTACTAGTCATTGCTACTGAGATTTCTCAGTCTGTGAGCAAATACCAAAAAATTACCACCATGAAATGTTTCTAGTACATGCCACTTGCAAAGATACAGGTGACTACATAACATTCTTTGCTGATGCAGTGGTTTAAAAAGTATATATATCACTTATTGAAAATAATTTGATCAATTCTTCATTTGAGGTTCTGTTCCATTTTCTCATAGATTAATTTCATTTTTCCAACCTCATAAATATCAGACATTCAATAAATATTTGGATTCTCTTTCCTTCAAACAACTCTTCCTGGACCACAATCATCATCATCATCACTGTTATTGTTGCTTATTTTCTCAAAGAGACAATCCTATATATAATGCTAAAGTTAGAGGAAGCCGGCAGATGTTGAACACTATAGACTGATACTTAAGTGTTTTCAAGCAGCTAAGTGGCATATATCTACGCTCATTTATTTCCCTTTTCCCAACTTCCCAACACACAGTCTCTTTTTGTGTTTACAGCACATTCCTCCAGTTTGGGGAATCAATTATGTAGCTGGATGACAAACTAATAGATTAGCTTAAAACAGTTATACAGAGGTAACTGTATATAGTAATATATAACTACCTGAGAAATAATTATCGACTGACATGTAAAAGTAATGTAGGTAAAGAACCAGGATAAAATATTGTTACAGTAAAATATGGGTGCCTTTCGCTCCGTGGCCACAAGGTGTCGCCGAAGGCCAGTCGGTTGGCCTCTGCGCTCGTCGCCTGGAAGACTAAACGTCGCCTTCTTCGCAAAGCGCCTCCCGCTCCTCCTGCCCGTCTCCCTGAAACGGAGGACGTCCCACGAGACCTGTCCTAACCCTCAAAATCAAAGGTGAGCCGAGGACGCCCCAGCGCGTTCCGCCCGGGCCCCACTGCTCGCTGCGCGCGGATAAAAATTGGAAATTAACGAAAGGTCTCCGAGCAAGTCTCCATTTTTTCCCCTTTTAGTCCCTTTTTGAAGGGCTCTCATCCCGCCTGCCATTCACTCCGGTACCAGTGGCTCAGCCTTCGGCCCTGCTCGGGACAGCTGTATCTTGCAGGAGAAACTGCAGAGAGGATGGAACACTTGGACTGAAGGGAGAAGTCTGAAGGGGGGGACTTGGTGCACGGGTCAGGAGGCCGTCCGCGGCCCAGGCCTCGGGGCGCCGTCTCAGGTCCCTCCTCGCTCCTGTTTCTCCTCCCGCCTCTCAGGCCGGTCAGTTTGATGTCTTACACCGGGCCCGTTGCTCTTACCTTAAAGTTTGGTGTTCACCAAGCTTCTCTCCTCGGTCCCTAAGGTTCTGACACGATCTAAACACTGGGGGTCTCAGCGCCTGGATCTCCAGCCCCCACCTCCTTCCTGAGCCCTGCCCTCCGCCGAGGGCGCACGCCCGGCGCTGCAGGGACACGTGCGCGCGGTGACTTCTGCCCCGCGAGTCTGCACAGCGTGCGGCCCTCCCTCCCCGTCCCCTGCGCTCCTGTTCCCGGTTAACCATTCGACGAGACGCTCAAGCCAGAAACGCAGAGCTTTCCTACCTTTCTTCCTTCTTATTCACCATCAGCTCCTACCAATCTGATTGGTCAGTACATTCGGTAAGTTCTTTGCCCTTGCTGTCCCTCTGCCGAAAATGTACTTTCCTTCCTGAACGTAGGTCAGGTCTTCATCAGAACTCGCCTCTTCGGTGACCACATTAATCAACATGGAAAGCAGCCCGCTGCTTTTCCCCGTGGCGTTCCCTATGCCTTTAATCCTGCTCAGTTTTTCTCCAGCGCTCGTGGTGGTTCCAAATGTGTCTGTAAGGTCTTGGACACTCATCCCATCAAAAGGTGGCATCCAGGTCTCTTCCCTGATTCTGCTCGGTAACTTTGGAGGCTGAGTCAGAAAAAACCGTGCAGCTTCCTCCTGGTTCTCTTGGGACTCTGGCCTGTGGAGCCCTTGGCTGCCACATAAGCAGTCCAGCTACCCTGAGGAAGTGGGCCACGTGGAAAGGCGTGTGTAGGTGCTTCTACCAACAGCACCAGCTGAGCTCCCCAGCTGACAGCCAGTGACAACCTTCAGTGTCAGAGAAGATGCCGCCAGGTGCTCCCAGGCTCCAGCTACTGAGCTGCCCTTAGCTGTCGAGACTTTCCAGCTGAGGCCCCAGACATTAGGCACTGTGGAGCAGAGAAAACCATGCTCCTGGTACCCTTTCTGGATTCCTGTCCCACAGAATCCAGGAGCACCATAAGATGGTAAGTTTTGAGTTGATTTCATAAATAGCTACTGTAACTGAATAGCACTTATTACCATCTCACGTGATACGTACTTTACTTATTTGAATTATTTCTGTCCCTGCTATAAACTATTAGCTCCACGAGGATAGGAATCTCTGTCTACTTTGTTAACTGAACCCAGAAGAACACTGGTACGAGTAGGTGCTCAATAAATATTTGTTGAATAAGTGAATGAGTCAACGAGTGAATGAGTTTATTTCACATTTATTGTGTCATTCTTTTCTTCTCCATCCCCCTCCTGTTGTCTTGGTTCGGACACTATTTCCTACCTAGACTGCAATAACTTCCTGTCTCCCATTTTACCCCCTACCATGCAAGCTTCTTGCTTCAGGAAGGAAGAGTTATTCTAAAATATAGATTTGGTCCTGTTGCTCAGGCCAACTGAAATGGCTAATCTAGGAAGCTGTGTTTATACCATAATGAGCCCATCTCCCGGTGACACGATAGATTGGACCATAGGCCAGTAGTTGTCAGAAATCTAGTACATTTTTAACCAAGAGACAGAGAAACTGTAGTCAGACTGCAGTGGTGCTTAAACTGAAATATCTAGACTTGAGCCCAGGATGTGCTTCTGGGGCCATGTACTCATCCTGAAGACCAGAGAAACCAGCTTGCAGAGGTCAACCAGAGAGTGGAACACCTGGTCGGGACAAAATAGCACTGAGAGCCTATGGCCCCAAAAGCAGATGGAGAGAGAAGACGCATCTGTCCTTGACGGCTTTCTGATGCCCCAGTTCACACCCAGCTGTGCATAGTTCCTCTGAGATGTCCCCAGACTTTATTTGTTCTAACCTGAGTGATTATAAGAGGGACGCCTACTCATTACTCTGTGCTTTTGCACATGTTGTCCCTTTTGTCTGGAAGGCCCTCCTCATCTTCATCCCCTTATTGAAGTGTCCTTCAAAATCCACCGCGAGTGTCTTCTTCTCTGAGAGATCTTCTCATTTGACTCCTTAACTTGTGGCACCCCAGCACCTTACAGATACCTTGCTTATTTGTATTTATGACACAGTACTACAATTACTTAGTAACAGGCCCCTCTCTTATACTTTCCAATTATCTCTATTAAGAAATTTGTAGCTACAAGTAACAGAATGTGATTCTGGCTCACACCACAAGGAGAAGTTACCCATCCACAGTCAGTAGAAGGAAGGCTCTGAGTTTGGTTGATTCGCTGATTCAATAATGTCAACAGACACTCAGATTCTTATCTCTCTACTTGGCTATCCTCAGTGTTGGCCTCACCTTGAGCTGGTGACAGGTGACGTTAGCAGAGCGCACGTGACATATGGACCCAACAATGTCCAAAAGTCTCTTTCTTTGGCTTTGTTTTTTTCTTTTTTGGTGTGGAAGAGTGTCCCTGAGCTAACTTCTGTGCCAATCTTCCTCTATTTTGTATGTAGGATGCCTGCCACAGCATGGCTTGGTGAGCAGCATGTAGGCCCACGCCCAGGATCTGAACCAGTGTACCCCGGGCAGCGGAAGCAGAGCATGTGGAGTTAACCATTATGCCGTTGGGCCAGCCCCTAGTTGTTTTTGTTTTTGTTTTTAAGGAAAAAACACTTTTCACAGGAGAATTCCTCCCTCATATATCCTGTCACATACCCCCTTCTGA
This sequence comes from Equus quagga, assembly GCF_021613505.1. Classification (NCBI taxonomy): domain Eukaryota; kingdom Metazoa; phylum Chordata; class Mammalia; order Perissodactyla; family Equidae; genus Equus; species Equus quagga. Next base: position 25,548,894 of record NC_060274.1, read on the forward strand.
ACCAACCACTGGGATCGGTTTCACCATGGGACGGATTTAGCAGAACTGACTTAATCACTCGGCGGGGGGAGCAGGTAGACATTGGACCAGTAACTTCATTACGAGAAGAGTTAAAAGTTAAGCTGACCCTTTCTGAAATTTTTATTTCAAGGCATAGATTACTTTCTGGAACTGAAAATGACTGTTTTCGTACTTTCAAATAAGTCTTCTTCATATAACGAAGATGTATATCCACCAAAATTAGATCATAAATCACTCACAGCAGGTTTATTTGATAGAGGTTTAAATGTCTTGTATACAGTGAAATTTGCTAATATAAATGAATATCCTCTTCAAAAGAAGTATGTAATCATTATGTCTTCATTTCTAGTCCTTCAAAAATTCTCTTGTTAATATGATTAATAAACAATTTCTCTGAACCAAGAAAATCATGTATATGTTGGCAGGTAATTAATCTCAGTGCAAAATGAACAGAACCTAACATTTATGAAGAAATTACTGATAGCTATATAGTCTATTTCCAAGATAAAATGCACTGGTCTATATGCCAAAGCCAAAAAAGAATATAAAATTAGTCCTGCTGGGGCCGGCCCGGTGGCACAGCAGTTCAGTGCACACGTTCCGCTTCGGTGGCCCGTGGTTCACTGGTTCGGATCCCTGGTGCAGACATGGCCCTGCTTGGCAAGCCATGCTGTGGTAGGCATCCCACATATAAAATAAAGGAAGATGGGCATGGATGTTACCTCAGGGCCAGTCTTCCTCAGCAAGAAGAGGAGGATTGGCAGCAGATGTCAGCTCAGGGCTAGTCTTCCTCAAAAAAAAAAAAAAAAAATTAGTCTGGTGGGTGGAAATAGTGGGGATAAGAGAAATCTAATACATGACATCTTTTGTTCTATCCACTCGTTACTTGCTGTACCCTTCCACAGAACACCCCTTTCTCCGTTCCAGTCACTCTCCGCGTGAGAATTCCTGTCATCCATCTTGATGGCAGTGGGTGGTCAGGGCTGCCCAGGTAGACGCAGATGAACTGATGGCCATATCTCATCCTCCTGGCTGCAGCTGACTGGTCCCTGGATAACACCTGATGCAATGAAAACCTTTCCCAGGGAGTTTTAACCTGACAACGGGGTGACTGAGTTTTAATCCCTCTCTAGTGATGAAACTATGAGCCTGGAAATTACTGTTAGCCATCTTTCCAGCCATGTGGATGAAGCAAGTCTGGGAGAATAGAGACAATATGAAGAGCAAAGAAGAGACAAGCAGGTGACATGCTCCCACCGGAGCCCCTGAGGTCTCGGGGCAGCTTTGTCTGTCCTGATATTTGGTTACATGAGGCAAGGAAATCTCCTATTCCCAAACTAATTTGAGTTAGTTTCAATCACGTGAAACAAAATCATCCTGACTAATGCATACTAATACCAACACAAATTTCATCTCGATTTTCTTAAATGTTTCATTGAAATATATGTTTGGGGAGAACTTTTATTTTATACCTACACTAGTGAGTTACTTAAAAATGATCTTTTCCAAGAACAGCATGAGGTATATGAAGTGTCAGTATTGAAGTTCACCTTTTCCTCCTCAGGTAAAGCCCCGAACGTCCTCTTGCGCCCATGTTACCGTGAGCAGTGGGCCCTGCGATGTGCTGCCGACGTCCCTGCAGGGAGGACGAACTCATTCCCTCAGTCGCTGGGAATGTTGCCAGCAGACAGCCCACAGCCGATGACCCTCTTTCAAATTGCCTCGCCACCTTGGCCAAGGCCACATCCCTTTCCTGAGTGAGCCTGCCCCCAGGGACTAGTCAAGGTCTAGGGAAAAGGCCTGGCCCCTCTGCCCAGCTCAGGACAGCCCCGAAAGGCTATCCCAGCTTCGGAGCTTCGCAAACGGGGCGCCGAGGACTTGATCCTGGCTCCATCGCAGCTCGTCTGCTTCTGCCCAATCTACTTCCTTCCCCTCCTTCCATAGGCGTTGCTTCCACCAGCACCCCCCAGTCAACCCCCAGCCTGCTAATCTCCATCTCAGAGGCACTCTCTAAGAAACCCAACCTGCAAAACAATGCTTTTAAAAAACATCAAAACTAAAAATATTATGTGGTCCTTTAAGAAAAACTCAGTAATGATTTAATAGCTCCTTACATTTTCCTAGCACTCTGGCAAGCATTATGATAAAGAACTGACTAAAAAAGTACAAGGCAGATCTCCTGCCCTCAGGAACTCACAGTCTCAGTGGAGACACACAACTTAGGCAGTCATCTTCACGCAGCTCAGCAGTGTGCTCAAATGAAGAAGACTAAAAGGAAGCAAAAGTTGGCACGTAGAATATGATTCACGGATATTTATTGAATGAATGAATGAGTGAGTGAGTGAGTGAATAAATAGGAAGAAATATATGTGAGCTAAGATAGACTGGAAAATTTATTTTAGGCCAGACCACATTTACCACTGCCACCTTTCTTTGTTCATTAACCCGCTTTAACTTCTCCTACTTTTCACATTAAAAAATAGAATAATCAACCAAAGCAAACACAGATCTTGGGGAAAGAGCTCATGCTGCTCCCACGTGCCAGAATCTAATCTCTCACGCACTCTGAATGGCCAAAGGGGATCAATCACCTTCCCACCTCACAAGTGGTCTATGGAGAAAGCAGGCTAGTCCATACTCAGCAATGGTTGTCCCAACACTGACAATACTTAGAGACCTCCAGTGTTTCAGGCACCTGAATCTTACCTTATTTGATCCTTGCGCCATCCTTGGAGGTAGGAAGGGTATATGTTGTATCCTCCTTGCACAGATGGAGATTCTGAAGTCCAGAGGTCCTCAGTGTTAGTCTTCTTGGAATACTACTCAGCCATACAAAAGATGAAATCTTGCCATTTGCGACAACACAGATGGACCTTGATGGTGTTATGCTAGGGGAAATAAGTCAGACAGAGAAAGACAATTACCATATGACTTCAGTCACATGTGGCAGACAAACAAACACATAGATACAGAGGACAGAGTAGTGGTTACAGGGGGAAGGAGGCGGGGTGATGGGGCACATGTGTACAGTGAGTGATGGAAACTAGACTTTGGGTGGTAAGCACGATGCCATCTATACAGAAGTTGAAATAGAATGATGTACACCTGAAATTTACGTAATGTTATAAACCAATGTGACCTCAATAAAAAATTTTTTATATGAAGTCTCCTGGGGCTGGCCCAGTGGCCTAGTGGTTACGCTCCTGCACTTCACTTGGGTGGCCCAAGGTTTGCCTGTTTGGGTCCTGGGCGCAGACCTAGCGCCGCTTGCCACGCCATGCTGTGGCAGCTTCCCACACAAAACTGGAAGGACATACAACTACGCACTGGGGCTTTGGGGAGGAAATAACAGAGGAAGATTGGCAACAGATGTTAGCCCAGGGCCAGTCTTCCTTACCAAAAAGTATAGTTTAAAAAAAACAGTGAAGTCTTCTTACTCCCACTGGAGCCACACAAACTCTCAGATGTTACGTGGACTCTCCATGGGGCTCTGTCTCTTAAGCTTGCCAGTTGACAGTTATCCTTTATGTTAGTGATAAGAGAATTAATATTTTTAGTTCTCGTAGCACAATTAGTTTTGAACTCAAAGTTAGTTAAGCTTAACTAAACAGAATTTGTATTATTGCATATGTTACTCAGAAATTATGTATTGAACATAAGCTTTGAATTAGAAAAACAGAGGAAAGTTTGTCCCATTAATCATACCCGTATTTGAACAGATAAATATGTGTATTACAATCTAGATACTAAATTTGTTTAACTCCTAAGACACCATTTACAATTACACAATTCCCCAGGAGAGAAAACCTAGGTTCGACCAGAAACCTCTTTCCTTTTCTACTCGGCTACGCAGCATAACCTTCTATTCTTTGCTGAGATACCCTTATTTTGGATGTCTACTTTGGCAGGGCCTTTGTGGGGTGGAGGTGGGGGTGGGGGTGAAAAGTGGTGGGAGAGAAATCGTGCTGCTGCCTCCTGCAGTGCCCCTTCAACTCAAATCAGCTTGCTGTTTCCTCCACTTGTCTTCAGCCAGCGTATGGCAAAAATATCACCTTGGCTTCTCTTCCCTTCTTGAGTGAATTCAGGTCATCTCTTGTGCAGTCATTATTCTGTAAGGATTACTCTAGGATGATTTGATTTCTTATTCTCTTGTCTACTCTTGTTTCCACCTCTATTCACATCTCGTTGATTCTCAGGAATAATGTCTTACTCAGCTCCAGTCCCTCTGCTCATGTATATAATGAAGATTTAGTTTCTAAGGAGTTCTATTTCTGAACCTGAGTCTCACCCCAGCAGCCTCACTATGGACCGTACAACCTTGGCCATGACGACCTTGTCCTCACTAGCTTTAGCCTCCTCCTCTAGACAAAGGGGATAACTACAACTGTCCCACTCATTTGTGCCTTGAAAGATCCCAGGGATCCTTGGAATGCACAGACTGAACGTGCTTATGCGTTCACACATAGTCCCTGCATGTCCTCGGCATACACAATAGATTGTCATTTTGAATTAGTGGGTGTTTAAGGATGGCACCTGAGATAGTCACTCAGCTGGTGCCTGAGCCCAGCACTGTCTGATGACTGCATCTTGTTCAAGCTCTGTGGTGCCCTTCTCATCAGCAAAAAGTCACATAGAGCAATAAAAACTCTGTTTCTTTGTTAAACATGGACCACCTTGCTCCCCGCCAACGCAAGCCATCTGCAGGGTTGCTGGAAAAATTGAAGAGAAAGAAAAGAGGGCTAAGAAAGTGATAATTGTTAGTGAGAAAAATTAAGTTGTGACTATACTAAAGAGTGGAATGTTGAAGTAGGCAGTGACTAGTGGCTCTATTTTGTGAATGATTCTGCTGTATTTATTCAATATGAAAGGAAGAAAAAGCGATTGTAGAAACTATTTCAGCAAGCGCTTCAGCCAATGCAAATAAGGAAATTTTTTGAGGAAAAGCTATACGTTAGTTTTATAACCTGAAGGATTCCAGTTGGGTTCAGATATACCTCCTTGAATGTTAAGAACCTGCTATGTTATAAGGCTGAGTGAAAACACTGCGCTGGGCGCATCAGGATTGTCCCACCCACTGAGACAGCATAAAAGTTACTTTAAAAAATTTTCCAATTGCTACATTTGAAACTCCCTAGAGCTCATGCTCCATACTTCTGACTGGAAAAATTGTAAGCAGGCTGGATGATTGCTAAGTGTTTGTTTAAAACTATTGTGTGATTTAAAGGTGCCCTGCGGCTATATAAATGATCCTACATTTAATTTATCTGTTTTCCTTCTGAGAATCTATTGTAAGAGAGTAGTCCAAAATATAGAGAAATGTTTATGCGTTGCAATATTTATTGCAGCATTTCATGTAGAGAAAAGCTTTTGGAAACAATCTAAATGCCCACGTTTAAGAGGATGGTTCAGTAAAGCATGGTTTAAACATGAAAGGAAAATAAATGATGTAGTTTAAAATGATGCTTTAACAGACTTTAATGAAAAGTGGAAATGCTATGACAAAACGTGGAGAAATTCAGAATAAAAATCCATTTTACTGTTTGATCTCAACTATGTAAAGATGTGTGTTGATAAAGTCTGAAAATAAATATGTAAAAATGATAGTCAATGGTTTTTGAAAGCTGGAATTAAGACTTCTTTATATTTGATGTACTTCCCAGTTTTCCTATAATGTATATATAGTACATTTACAGTCAGGGAAAAAACTGAAGAAAATTTTAAAATAATCTGTCCTTTTAAAAATTAACAGTAGCATCTGGAGGAACCATGTGCCGTGAACAAATGAGACGTGGCCCTGATGGAGTCTAGAGTGGCTGTGGAGAATCTACACACCTACGCCCCACAGGTGTGTCAATGTTGCCCAGCTTGTCTGCCACTTATGAAATCAGCCTGTGTAAAACTTTTGAGTGTTTCTATAGCTAGTAAAACAGAAACTACTGACAATATCAAGAAGGACATTTCTAGATGTCTTTGTGATTATCCAAAGTAATTTATTTACAGATATCTGATTAGCTGGATATTAGGCACTGTGTATGTTAGGGACTGGGGAAACAAGACGGAATAAGTAATGCAGAGTTTACAGTGTAGTAGGTGAGGTAAATGTGAAGCAATTAATCATTTAACCTGATGCCAGAAAGATTAGTGGGTGTTGGTGAAGCCAAATCGAGGGCTAAGTCGGGCACGGGGTGGTCTGTGTAACAGCTCTGACGGCAAGGTGAGCACCTCGTGTTCTCCAACGCCAGTCCTCCTTTCCTGTCTGCTCTCAGCACTCTCCTTCTCAGTCCACTCGCAGCTGGGCAGAGCTGTGAGCAGGAGTGCCATGCAGCACTTCCAGGCTAAGGCAGGCCCTCTCCTCCTTGACCTGGAACTGAAGAGGCCACGTGTTTCAGAGGGTATAGGTTACAGGATCATGGCTTGATCACTGAGTCACCACATGGATAGCAGTTGCCCTGGAGAGTTGTGTGGACCCACAGCAGACTTGGCATTGACAAGAAATAAATCTATATTGTGCTCCGCTGCAGCAACTTTGGGGTTATTTATTTTTAGTATAACTCAATGTATCCAGTCTTAAACAGGGAGTTTAAAGATCAAAACAGTGGGATTGAGTCAGGTAGATATACCTTGTTTAGTAGAAGGGATGTGGATCTAGAAACGAGAGTGTTGATTGCATCAGCCATGGGTGACGTTGTTATAACATGGTCCCCATGGAGCAGCATTCCCCAGTGTTATATGTTGGTTCTCACTCTCCCGTTCTCAATTCTCCCCACGACGTGCCTCTGGAACACATTTTCCCCATCCCTATTTGTTTAATTTCTGGTCAATCCTCCCTGGTTGCGTTGTGTTTAGAGTACACTTCACGATAGACTGCCCCAATCCCTAACTGCCAGTTTCCACAACCCTTTCTTTGGCGACTCCTCTAGTCAATGTAAACCTTGCATTTTAATACCCAACATGAGATTTCTTTGCTTCACTTTTCTCGAAACTTGTCATCAAATCCATTTGCCCAGCACAAAATAAACAACAAAAAGAGAAGCCACAGAGAAGAAAACTACCATGTTGCAACACATAGGCAACTCAACTCAGAGTAGTATAGCAGAGAGCATTCGGGGCATGCTACACAAATGCGCATTGCCATAAGCAGAGATTACAGTCTGCCGAATTAGTTTTCATTGTGTAAATCTATGATTACGGCTACCCTTACACAGGACTTACCATCTGTTAACAGGTTAGAAGTGGAAACGACCACTGCCATTAATCACACGAAATTGAGAACTGGAAGCACTGCATCCAGTTTCGACTTCAGAGTGTCTTAGGACTCACATAACATTTCCTTCCTCGTTCAGAGCCTCACGTCACTTGCATCAACCCTCACTTTAAGAAATAACTAATCCAAAAACTATTGCCTCTTATGATATCCCCCAGACCAAACAATGAACAATAGAAACTGTGCAGTCACTTCCCCTGGTGAGATGCCACTTCAGAATCAAAATTTTCTCCCTTGTTTCTGTAAGTTTACAAGGTTCATTTATTTATATCATAACAGTTTTCTTTACTTGAAAAGGAGGCTCTCCACAGTTAGAAGGACCCACCAAGATTCAGCTCTGAACTCCTTGCCCTAGACCAGGACCCTTGAGCTGGATAACTTCCGTGTACATTCCTTGATCAAGGCCCTGTGTGTCTCTTCTGCTTGAGGTTCCTGGCCTATGGTGGAGACATGAATCATATGCTGGGTTTACGATATGATTTCATGGAAGCTTCCAAGCACTGAATTTGATTTTTTCCTGAAAAAATTATATTTTACTCATATATGTCTTGAACTTCTGAACAGACTTGTGTTACTAAAAATTCTTGATGATACTGTGTTCTTTATCTAACCTCAACTTTACCTCATTCTGTCTTCTCATAAATGTTATTTGTCAATAAGAGGGAAAACAACATAGAATGATCAACAGATAGAATTCCAATAAGTCTAAGTCCATGGCATAAACTGGCTCCAAGGACTTCTGCTTATGACCAAGATGGAGCAGCAGGGACAAGATTCACCCTCTTGCCTGAAACAACCCAAACAAATGGACAAAATACGTGAAACAACACATTTCAAGATACTCGGTCAGGCAACAAAGAACACCGATTGCTGGTAAGTGGAAAATAAATAAGATTAATTCTATGATTGCCTCAGTTTACAGCCTTGAGAGAGTCTCCAGGCCATAGCATAGGAAAGGAACCTGGGAGAATCCTGGAGGACTCTCTGGGTTGAGGAGATGGAGCTAAGAATCTGAGGAAAATAAGGAAGCCAGAGTTCACAGGACAGAGTACTGGAGATTGCTGCTGGGAAAGAAGCACCCAAAAGGATTAGAGCTAGCAATAGGTGGTGCTCACCCAGGACTGGTGATAGTGCTTGTTGCCACTAGCCAGACTGAAACATCTCATGATTCACAAACGACTTGGTAAAGCATTTTACCTTAGTAGTAGGGAGTAATTAACCCTATACTAAACTCTACACTAGGACTGCTGGACAAATATTAAAAGCAAGACATGAAAGGGTCAAACTTTTTGCAAGTAACTTAACTGCATCCAAGAACAATGCTCAAGAATATTTTTAGAAATATAAAAATATCCAACACTAAACAAGGAAAAAATCTACAATGTCCAGCATACAATCAAAGACTAGGAGGCATGCAAAGAAACAAAACACAACGCTTAGTGGGGAGGAAAGTCAATCAATTGAAAACAGCCTAGATGTTAGAATTAGGACTTTAAAATAGTTATTATAACTGTTTTCCATATGATCAAAAGTTAAGTAAAGACACGGATGACATAGAGGATACCTAAATCAAACTGCTAGTGATGAAAACTTTACTGATGAGATGAAAAATACATTGGATGGTATTAAGAGCAGATCAGAAAAACAAAAAGATTAGATTGTGGGGCTGGCCCCATGGTGAAGTGATTAAGTTCATGTGCTCCATTTTGGCGGCCGAGGGTTCAGAGGTTCAGGTCCTGGTCACAGACCTACACACCACTCATAAAGCCACACTGTGGCAGAGACCCACATACAAAATAGAGGAAGATTGGCACAGATGTTAGCTCAGGGACCGTCTTCTTCAAGCAAAAAGAGGGAGATTGACAATAGACGTAGGCTCAGGGCCAATCTTCCTCACCAAAAAAAGAGAACAGATTGTTTCACCACAATGTGAATATACTTAACACTATTGAACTATACACTTAAAAAGGGTTAAGACAGTAAATCTTATGCTGTGTTTTTTAACACTGTGAAAAATTTATTTTAAAGAGTTGACTAGAAATTGCAGAAGATAAGATTAGTGTATTTGAAGACATAGCAACAGGAACTAACCAAAATAAACACAGAGAATAAATAAATAAAAGACCAGAATCAGTGAGCTGTGGACAACCTGAAGATGCCCAATATACATGTAATAGAAGTCTCTGGAAGAGAGGGCACATATATATTTGCATATATAAAACTGTATGACAGCATATCCAAGAAGCTCAATGAATCCAAGGCACAACAAATATGAAGAAAAATACACCAAGGGACATCATAATCAAATTTTTCTAAGCCAGTGATAGAGGGAAAATTGTAAAATCAGAGAAAAAACAGAAAAACATCAGAGAAACCAGAGAAAAATATCATATTAAGGAGAGAAACAAAGGTAAAGGTGATAACAGATTTCTTGTAGGAAATAATGCAGGTAAGAAGCCAGTGAAGAGAAAAATGTGCTGACAGGAAGAAACAAGAAACTGTCAACCCAGAATTCTATACCAAGCAAAATATCTTTTAAGAAGTAAGATGAAATAAAGACTCTTTCAGGTGTACAAAAGCTGAAGAAAACTCATCACCAACAGAACTGCTCTACAGGAAACGTTAAAGGAAGTTCTTCAAGCAAACAAACAAATAGCAAAAGGATAGACTTACACCTAACTATATCAATAACCCATTAAATGTTAATTGTCAGAACATCTCAATTAAAAGGCAGAGATTGTCAAACTAGATTTTAAAAAACACACAAGACCCAGCTGTATGCTGCATACAAGAAATGTACTATACAAATAGTGTGTATATAAAAATATATGGAATAAAAGGATAGAAAAAGATGTTCCATACTACCCCTAATTAAAAGAAGGTTGGAGTGGCTATATTAGTATCAGACACAATGGATTTCAAAGCAAAGAATACTATCAGAAATTTTTTAAAGGTTATTTCATAATGATAAAGGAGTTATTCATCAAGAAGTCATTAAAAACTCTAAATATTTATGCACCTGATAACAAAATACATGAAGCAAAAACTGATAGATCTACAGAAGTAGATAAATCCTCAGTAGTTGGAGATTTAAGCATTCTTCTCTCAATAGTCTATAGAACAGACAGAAAATCCGTAAAGACATGGAAGAATTAAGGTAATCAACCAACTCAATTTAATTGATATTTATAGAACACGCCACCTAACAAAAGCTGAACACACGTTCTTTTTAAGTGCACATGAAACATTTACCAAGATAGACCATATTATGGGCTATGAAAAAATGTTTCAATAAATTTAAAAGAATTCAAGTCATACAATGGATGATCTCTGACTGTATTAGAATTATTAGAAATTAAAGACTGGAAGATTTCTAGAGAATCTTGAAATATTTGGAAACTAAATGACATCCTTCTAAATAACCCAAGAATCAAATAATAAATCAAGAGGAAAATTACAAAGCATTTTAAACCGAGTAAAACTAAAAAGAAACTATTTCCCAATTTGTGGGATGTTTTTAAAGCAATACTTAGGGGAAGTTTACAGCATTAGAAAGTGAAATCCAAGTCACAGAGGAAGATATAATAAAGATCAGATCAGAAAGCAGTGAAATAGAAATACAAAACCAATAAAGAAAATCAATGAAACCAAAAGCTGATTCTTTGAGATCAATAACATTGGTAAATCTGTAGCCAGACTAATCAGGAAAGAAAGAAAGCAGTCACAAATCACTAATATCCACAAAGAGAGGCGATAACAGTACAGATTCCACAGATATTAAGATGATAATGAAGAAATATTATGAAAAACTTTATACCAATAAATGTGACAACTTGGATGAAATGGAAAAATTACTTGAAATATGCAAACTTCAAGATTGATAACCTGAATAGCCCTATATCTCAAAGAAATTGAATTTGGAGCTAAAAACTGTCCCATAGGGAAAATTTTAGGACCAGATGTTTTGACTGGTAAAATTTACCAAACAATAAAAAAAGAAATAATACCAATTACACACAAAATACTGCAGAAAATTAAAGAAGAAGGAATATTTCCCAACTCATTCAGTGAGGTAAGCATTATCCTACACAAACACAGACAAAGAGTCAAGAAAATAACTCTACAGTCCAATACCTCTCATGACAGAGACATAAAATGACTAAACAAACATTCTAGCAAATCTAATCCACAAATACATTATAAGGCCATCATGACCAACAGGGGGTTATCCCACAAATGCAATAATGTTTAACATTCAAAAATCAACTAGTGGGGCTGGCCTTCTGGCCGAGTGGTTAAGTTTGTGTGCTCTGCTGCGGCGGCCCAGGGTTTTGTTGGTTCAGATCCTGGGCGCGGACATGACACCACTCGTCAGGCCATGTTGAGGCAGCGTCCCACATGCCACAACTAGAAGGACCTGCAACTAAGATATACAACTATGTACCAGGGGCGATTTGGGGAGATAAAGCAGAAAAAAAAAGATTGGCCACAGTTGTTAGCTCAGGTGCCAATCTTTAAACAACAACAACAAAAAATCAATTAGTGTAATTCACCATATTAACAAACTAAAGAGAAAAGAACACAAAATAAGCTAAATAATTGCAGAGAAAGCATTTAACAAAATCCGACTTCCATTCTTGATAAAAATTCTTAGCAAGGGACCTTTCTCAACCTGATAAAGAGAAAAAGGACATTTATGAAAAAGCTACAGCTAACATCATTCTTAATAATGAAAAACAAATGCTTTTCCCCTAAGATCAGAAACAGGAAAAAGATATCCACCCTCACTACTTTTATCCACCATCTCTCTGGAGGTTCTAGCTAGGAGAGACGGCAAACAGAAAAAATAAATTAAAAAAAAAAAAATCCAGATGGGAGAGGAAGAAAACTCTATTTGATTGGTATAGAAAAGTTTCTAAACAAAAATTCTGATTCTCTAATAGCTTTAACTACAAAGAAAAGCCCATAGCTTATTACAGTCTCTCTTTGATCCAATGGCAAAGACCTACTTTGCCTCCAGCCTATAACAGCCGCTGCCAAACCCACGGTGGCTCCTGCCAGAACACTTTCAGGGTCTTCCTTGCAGGTAATGCTATACCATTTTGGTGCTTAACTGAAAATACACATTTCTAGCATCCTATAAGATAGTCTTACTTACTCCTTTGTAAATTACTGGCCATTATTATAATACTCTATATCTTGCTACTTCCCTTCTCAGAAGAAGGAGAAATGCATATAACCTGGGGTTACATAATCCATGACACCTCCCTAAACATAGATGTCACTTGGACAAAATTGAAATTTAGAAGAAGAAAGCTAAATTGAACAAGCTCCCTCTGAAGTAATATTTTTTTAAATCCTGGTTTGATTAGGTTTATTCTGAATAGGCAAAATTTAATTTTTCATTACCTAATGGAAATCAGCATTTATGGTAGAAATTAAATTTAATTATAGAAAAAATTTGAAAGCTCTATTCTATGCACAATTAGGTCGCAGATTGATACATTTGCATCCACTAAAAAGGCCTCAGTTCCTAGCAGGAGGAGGAACCAGCCTCCTGGGTTGTCAAACATGGACAATGATAGAGTGAATCATACAAGCTCCTAGACAAGGGTCTCATGCTGGAACTTAAAATAACTCCTGCAAGGATAAAGGAGATTATGGAACAAATTGGTTAAGGGCTCTGGGACAGAAATGGGAATCTAACCTAGATTCACACCAAGTTTATCTGAATCTAAACCCACACTCTCTTTCTCCTTCTGAAGAGGCAGCCCAGGGTTTGAAATCCAGCTCCCCAGCTGCTGTCTGGGTATCACCGCCTCGTATGTGAAAGAGATACTGACAGTGATCTTGGAGTATGAGACAGCAGCTGTGAATGCCTGAAGTGAGGAACTGTTTATAACACATTTTATTTAAAATTATAACTATTTATCTAGAAGAATGCCAGGTGATTTACAGAATGCCAGTGTCCATGTACAGATGAGTGGATAAACAACTTGCGGTATACCATATAATGGGATACACATCAATAATAAAAACAAATGAAATATTGACACACACAGCAACATGAATGAATCTCAGAATAATTATGGTGAGTGGAAGAATCCAGAGAGCAAAAGATACATTCTGTATTTCACTTATGTAAATTTTTAGAAAACATCAACTAATCTACAGCGATAGGAAACAGATCAGAGGAGAACCTGTGGAACTAACAAAAACAGAGACTTCTATGGCTAATGATGAGCTTTCTGGCCAAGGAGGATTTGTATTCAAATTGGCAGGAAAGAGACAGCAGGACTTTTGAGCAGCCTGTACACAACTCGGTGCAAGTTGGAGGTGTCGGAAGAGTTTGCAGACTAGTTTTCTCAGCTCCTTTCTGGTGTTACTCCCCAGAGAGCTTGCAGGCGCTTTGCTCAGACCAGTTCCAAATGTCTGCAGAGTGAATGCTCTGCCTTTTGAAGACTATTACTCCTGATAGAACCTCCCATTAAGAGTATTTCCAGATACTAACTTTACTCATTTCTTCTGTAGTCAGATTCAGTTTTCTTCCACACTCACTAGTGTTCAGTGACTTCACTCTGATCTGTTCTTGTGTTTACCTGGACTCAAGCTTTCAGGCTACTCCATTCGCTGCCCAGCTTTCCCCACCCCCTAAAGAAAACACACCTCCACAATAAACTTGTGAAAGTATGTTTCTAAATATCAGCCTTACTCGTATGGTATAGCCTCTAAGTTTATAAAATCAACACAAATATTTTTCTCTCGGGACAGATTTCATCGTCACAGCAGTGAAAGAAATATCCGATGCTTTTTGGTGTTGATTTTTTGAAGATGAAGAAGCCTAGGGAGAGGTCTGTTGGAGGGAAGATGAGTCACATTTGGCAAGAGTTTAATTGAAACAGTGAGTTTGATAAATCTGTCCAAGGTTGAAGAATATTCAAATACCTTTTCTTTCCAAGAAAATCCCCACAGATCTCTTCAGGAACAAAAGCCTCTCTACGGTGGCTCCACGTGATTCAGACACGGCTCTGTGCATGCCACCTAAGGGATTTCTTTACTTTTAGTAAGACCATCAGCTGGCTTGCCAAATTCTTCAGCATAACAAAATTATAGGCCGTTTCTCTCTTGGGCATGCTGAAATGGTGAGAATTACCCAGAGAAAATTGAAACCCTGATAATTGATTTTCTTGCTGTTTTCAAAAGACCCAAAACCGTTCTACGATTAAACAGAAACTTTTCAGGACAAACACAATCAAAACCATAGGGAATACCTCCATATTCTTAGAACTGTTTCACAGCTAAAACCTACACATGACCTTTCCTGAAACACAGATGTAGAATTAAATTACTTTTCTAAAATAGAACTTTTCTCTTTGGGCTTATGCATTATGTTATTCATTTTGTCCTTAGTACCTGGAACCCAAAAATAAAAGATGAAAAAAACCACAGGTAAATATTGGCTGCAAAATAAATGCTTCATGTGATAAACTTGAAACTGAAAAGTAAATCTCTTTCCCCATTAGTGAAATTCTCGAGATAGAGATTTTGTTTAAAAAATGCGAAAATGTGTAAAAATGTGAAATGTGAGAACTTAAATTTCCTCATAAATTTCTAAATGATTAATGTTGGCAATATGAATATGTAGTGTATCTATTTCCAAATCAAGATGCTTTGTGGTTGTCCACAAGATACATATTGGCTTGCACAATACCATTGCTAGATAATACGTGAAAAACATGGAAAACAGCTCAAGGAAAGTTTATTTATGGAGTTCTTACCATAGAAACACTGGGTGACTTTTTCCAGAATAGCAGCACTCCACAAGAATATTTGGGCTACTCAGAGAAGGTCTTTGACTCATTCATTTTCTGAACATGATACCATATTTATTGTCAACCAGTATTTATGCCCTTCATTCCTGAAGTCCTAAATCAGAAGAAGGGGTTCTTTGAAGAGACCTGCAGGCCATTGACCTCACACTCTGGCCAGCTTTGCCACCAGAGCATCTGTGTTCCAGGTTAGAGCAGATATTTGTTCTTTTTGCCCAGAGCATCTGCTCCCCCTTATGGTGGTAAGTAACAGTATCTCCGTTTTCCTCTGAGTGAACAAACCCATCCCTACTCCATGAGTGTGGGAAAAGTCACCCCACTTTACTCCAGGAGTGGGGCCTAAGCCAAGCTGCTCATTTTGCCACATTCCCCACCCCAATCCCAGCCACACTGACTGGTTGAAGGATGGGATGGGCACAGTGACCCAGCCTTGGCCAGAGAAAGAGTGTGGGTGAATCTCTAGAATTATGAGGAAGCTAAAGGATGCTATTCTCCCTCCGAAGAACTTGCAAGTAGGGAATATGAATCCGAACTTTGTGGGCAACAGAGTAGAGCTTAGAAACAGACCCTTGTGGCACTGTTTGAGCACAGAACCAAACAGTACCTAAAACTAGCTCCACTTCATCAAAAGGAACATCAAATGCTAAGTTGGAGTCCAACCTTCAAATATTTACAATAAAAGAGTCTTAATTGGCATTTGAACTTCTCCACTATTCAAGAAGCAACACGTTCATTTTATATCTTAATTAAATCATTATTAGAAGACACGTTTTCAAAGGGAATCTTCATTAATCTGAGAGAAAACAAAACAACTTAAAAACATAGACAGCTATGTATGTAATTTATAAATTTTATAGTTAAATTTCAGTGCATTAAATTCGAATATTTAACCTATACTTTTCCTAAAAAGAACTTTAATGAAGGGTCTTGGATATAACCAATAGGATCAATGACAAATATAGATTTAGGGGCACATTGCCCACGCTATGTCTTTCACAAGAGCATCATGAAGCACAAATTCTAATTCTGACCAACTGAGCTATTTTATTCAGCTTTACAGGCTTACAACAATCTCTCCTCATCATATAGCTCCCAAAACTTTTCCTGTTCAATAATTTACATGAGCAAACATTTATAGCTGTACGATGATACCTACTCAGTCTCCTCAAGAGGAATGGAAACTCGTAGACAATCTTTTCTTATAGATTCCTTTAGAAACTATCCTGAGTGACCAGCCTTGATCTTTATCACTTCTTTACCCTCATTAATATCTCAGGTATAGTTTCCTCTTATTGGACTCTGTGTGCAATCATCATCTATGCAAAAGATAATTCTGTTGTTACTCCAAGCTACAAAGTCTTCAGTGCATTCTCTTCCTTCAAAAGTGGAGGACAGGGGGTTTTGGGGCTGGCCCCGTGGCCGAGTGGTTAAGATCCTGCGCTCCGCTGCTGGAGGCCCAGTGTTTTGTTGGTTCGAATCCTGGGCACAGGCATGGCACTGCTCATCAAACCACACTGAGGCAGCGTCCCACATGCCACAACTAGAAGGACCCACAACGAAGAATATACAACTATGTACCGGGCGGCTTTGGGGAGAAAAAGGAAAAAAATAAAATCTTTAAAAAAAAAAGTGGAGGACAGGGAGCTGGCCCCATGGCATAGTGGTTAAGTCCGGCTTGCTCCACTTCAGTGGCCCAGGTTTGTGAGTTCAGTTCCCGGGTGCGGACATACACAACTCACCAAGCCATGCTGTGGCAGCAACCCACACAAAATAGAGGAAGATTGGCACAGATCTTAGCTCAGGGCTAATCTTCTTCAAGCAAAAAAAAAGAGAAAAAAGTGGAGGACAGATTTCAGACGTCTCAGTCTTTTGCAAGGGGAAAACAACATGACCATCTGACCACAGAATACTGCTTTGTTTTTCTTCTAGACTTGTGGAGCAGTTAAATTAATGTAAGAATTATGTTGGCATTCATTAATCACTTTAACTGGTTTTTCTTTCCATTTATACAATCTTGCTATAGAAAACAGACTTTGAATTCTTTTCTAGCCAGTATCTTAATATTCTGGAAGAATGAGAATGAACAAGAATAACGTTCTGGCAGACAGAGTTTTGATTTTAATGTTTTCAAACAAGAACACTTTAGCCCTTTTAGTTTATGTGTGTGTGTGTGTGCATGTAAAGGATATTATTTAGATCTTAGTTAAATATAAATATTCCAACCTTCTGAATAGGAATATGTTTTAGTTAGATTTAGTTGGTTGCATTCAATAGAAAATTGAACCCAAATTGGCCTAAACAAAGAGGATATTTCTCCAAACTTAGCTGAATTCAGGGCTCAAAAGCTGTCATGAAGCCATGTCTCTACCCAGCTTTACACTATGTAGCCTCTCATCTAAGCTCTTCATCTAGGCTCTTTATCTAAGCTATCATGGTGGCAAGATAAGGGAAGGTGCTAGAAGACTTCCATCCCGTGAGGCTTCTTGTCTAGCTGGGAAGACTACTCTCTTTCCCAGAAACTCTCTTTCCCAGAAATCAGCAAAGGTCCCTGCACTTCCAAAATGGTGAATTGATGGTAGGGAACCAAAAAACCCACAACACTATCTTCTGGGGAAAGTACATTACATAAGATAAAAATTATCTTTCATTTTTGAAATATTTGTATAAAAATCTATGAGGACAGTTAGAAAACAGTTGAACACACAATCTAACTATTGTCAGAAGATTCAGCTTAGGGTAAACTGTACTAAAATACTTTGGGACATTTTGCAAATTCACATGGACAATAAGAAGAAAACTCCACACAACAGGTCAGTTTATCCTGCAGGTAATGGTATGTTTTTGCAAATCACTCTTGTAATGTAATTCTAACCAAAATCAGATTTAGAACAATGCCCTCTCTAACCCAGGTACTTGGGTAGGAGGCATAGAGGGGCACAACTTTTTCTGCTTCATTTTAGAAGGACCTATTGACCTCTACTTGTGTCTTTTCTTAATAAACTATGCCTTTCTCTTAGATTAGTTCATCAAAATGCAGCGTATGTGTATTATCTTAACTCCTCACTGAAAAGCCTTTATGAAAGTTTAATATTATCCTCTCAGTATCTGTCAAAGATTGATATAAAAAATGGCCATTGGGGCCGGCTCCATGGCCAGGTGCTTAGGTTCGCGCGCTCCGCTGCGGCGGCCCAGGGTTCAGATCCTGGGCGTGGACATTTCACCGCTCGTCAGGCCACGTTGAGGCGCATCCCACGTTCCACAACTAGAAGGACCTGCAACTAAGATATACAACTATGTACAGGGGGGATTTGGGGAGATAAAGCAGAAAAAAAAAAAAAGATTGGCAACAGTTGTTAGCCCAGGTGCCAATCTTAAAAAAAAAAAAAGTCAACCCCTCTTTAAAAAAAAAATGGCCATTAATAGACCTTTTTGCATCTTCTACAAAATGCAATTTAAAGTTAGTGCCCACCGTATTATCAATTGCTCCTCTGCATGGATCAATGCAAGGAATTCCTTTTGGAACATAATTCCTGCCTGGAATACAATGTTAGGAATACAGTTTTAGTTTTTCTGACTGAATACATATGTTTCTTTTATAATATCTTAAGGGACCACTAGAACCCATTGTGTTCTGTTTTGGGTCTTGTCTACTAGGAAACTAAAAAATACATATTGTTAAATTTATGTCAAATTATTTTTATATATTATATGACATTAATGGTACAATGGTACAATGGTAGATGTCTGTGGCAATAAATTTCCTTCTTTTAAAATTCTGACTATTCTTTTAATCTTCATATTAATTGCTTTGTCTGAGGCCTGGGAAATGTCTTAATATGAAATTTGCCTCAAGTTTTATTTAGAAGGAAGGGTAAAATAACATTTTAAATATATGTTACCTTCCTAATTTACATATAGTTAAAGTTGCAAGAAAGTTGTGCGTAAGAACTTTTTGATACTAAAGCCAAAAGTATTGTGGGAATGGAGAGGACTGTGGAGGTTCAGGAACCCTAGTGCATCACTTCCAGCTTTTTCCTGAAAACAGAGGAGGAAACACTGCCTCAATTAAGTGGGGACTAACAGCAAGCGAGGCGACCTGAAATGAACGGCTGCACGTCTTCTGCTGGTGGCACTCTGGCTCTGCTCTGCCTGACTCAGCGCTTGACTTACGTCGTGTGCTGCCTCCCGCCCGGGAGTCCGAGCCGGACAGACGTGGAGCTGGAAGGGCTGAGAGGGCGCTTCATTCGGCCATTGTTTAGTCACTCTTCCAACAAGTGTTTCCCGACCACTCGCTCTGTCCTGGACACCACATTTTCTGCCCTATTCTTATGGAACTTACAGCCCAGTGGAGGAGACAGATATTAAAGAGACAAAACAAAAAGGTAGATAAACATCCTCACGAAACGAGAAGTGCCATGCAGATTCCAAAAACAGTGTGTGGAGGAAGGACACGGGGGAGACGCTTCCCATCAGGGGATGGAGAGGGAAGTGCTTGGAGGAAATGACATTTATGCTGGACTCTGCGGGAACAGTAAGAGTTGGCCAAGTGGAGGAGGGGGGAAGGGAGAATATTCCTAGAGAGGAAAAAGGGAGCAGGAGGAGACAGGAGGCTGACAGGTTTGAGAAGCTGGAAGAGCAGCAGGAAGGTGGTCAGGTGACACCTGTTTAAATGGTCAGACCAGTCAAAGGACACTGACAGCGGGGCAGAGAGCAACAGACGAGGTGGGCAGATGGCTCACAGACTCTCATCATTACATGCCTGAGTTAGAGACTGATCTATGTGTAATGTATATGTACCATATGTGTAATGTCATATGTGTCTTATGGTACTGATTTTCAATCAAGTGACTCCTTCAAAAGCAAGGCAAGAAGCCCGTGACTGCCTCCTGCTAATTAATGCTGAGTGTTCTCTCACTAGTCACCAAACAGTTATTGCACTTGGCTGGGTGTGTGACGATGAACAGGATGGACACCTCTCCTGCCCTCACGGGCCTGCAGTCTAAGGAACGTCAAGACGGACACGCAGGCAAACCCCTGGGACCTTTCGCAGCTCAGCAGTGGTGGAGGGGGCCATTCCACAGAGGAAGCAGGGGAAGGGAGTGGTGAATGAAGGCCACAACTGTGTGGGTGAAGCTGTCGTGAAGACTGGACAGGAGCCCAGGGCTCTGTAGGCAAAGGCCACTCCCCAGCTGAGAGACCTGGACCGACAGGTAGGGGAGGCGTTGTGTGGTGCCACCATGTCAGTGTTGCTCAGAGAAAACGTCTCTAGTTCTTGATTACCCAAGGCTGGTTCATTTTTTTCCCCTCATAAAATGGAGGCACAACTGACTTGGAGACACACGCAGCTTAGAATTTGGGTTTTTTAAGAAAACAATTTAACTTTTTCTACTATAATGCAAAATGTTTGACAATTAAGTGTCAAATTATTTGACTCTGTGTGTTTGCATTTGAGGGAAATTGTGGTTATAAGCAGGCTTACAAACTAACGCCCCTGAAGAATGAGGAAGTCAGTCTGCAGAGTGAACTGTTTCGGTCTCTGACCACAGAAGCAGAAGCTAGCAACAAATTTGATTGACAGAGTAAATATAATTTCTACAGTTGGGTTCAGCCTGTTTTCTTAAAGGAAATATATTTTAGTTTGCACTATGAAAAACACAGATTAGCATTTTTCAGAACATTAGGAATCAAACACAGTATCATAAAAGCATAGAAAAAAAAAGGAACTAACTTTATCTTCCAATCACAGATGAGGTTCAAAATCAAAATGACATGTAACTAATATTCACACATCGAGTTTGTGGGGCTCCGCTCTTATCCACGTATTTCTCCATATCTATTTCTTAATGGCAGCAGAAGACAGGACTCCAGCAATGGTTCAGCTATGTGAAGAGCGTATGAATATACCAGAAGCTTCTCTATGCCGTCCGATGGAGAACAGCAGTCTCTTAATGTGTCCTGACTCTGGAGAGTATTGGCATACATTTGAACTAAACTCAAGATTTTTTTCAAAATAAGCCTTAATCTTAAAAGAAATTATTCTACATTCAAATTAAAACAATTTTAATAGAACTTTCCTTTCCAGAAACAATTATACACAAAGCAAGGCATTTTGTAAACTGTGGTCCTGAGCTAGTTACAGTGCAAAAATAAATATACGTGGAATATACTCCGCAAAACAGAAACTACTCTCTGTCTCTTGGGCTTGGAAGGAAGCTGAAGGACAACCGACTCAAAACTTTGGGCAGGGGTTTCCAAAACCAAAGCGAAGCCCAGGCATTAAGGCTGCACGCTTAACGTGTGGTGCTAGGAGAGAGTGAACAAAGATGGGAAGCATAGATGAATATCAGTCTCCCAGAGTACTTTTCATCGGTCACGGGGAGAGTCATAAGGGTTAAATAAACAACAATCTGAATAGAAGCCATTTGTATGAGAATGACGATGCACGGGAGGGGTGACTTCCATTTCCCTTCTCTGATCCGAGCTCCTGGGGGCATACTTTGGTTTCTGGGACAATTTCCAAACCCTGAAGTCACCAGACTAGACATGGAGCGGGCACTGACCAGAACAATCCATGGACTGTTCGCTGATGGGAACTAGAGTGGACCAATTTTGAGAAACAGATCAGTCAGAAATGGGGGATGGGAGCAGAGGTAAGAGGAGGCACTGAGGCAGACAGAGGCCCTTGCAAACTGAAGAGGAAACAGAAATTATGAGTCAGCAGCAGAAGCTGGTAGTAAGCCTGGAGAGGAAAATGGAACAGATGCAGAGAGAAGATGCTGAGACAAATGACATGCTCATGATTCTTGGAGACTTTCCCATTCATCCCAGCTCAAGTCCACATGTGTGCTTATTCTTACAAAAATAAGAAAAAGTAAACAAACACTTTCTCTTGGCATCACTGTAACAAACCTCTAGAGGTTCCACGCCTGAACCTCACGGTCCAAATCCCTCCCTCATCTCGAGCTGACCCAGAATCGCCAACACAAAGAAAGTGATACCTGTGTCTTTAAGCGAAAGAAAGTCTTAGTCACTGCCCCAAAACGAAGCTTCTTACTGAAAACACAGTTGAAATTACTCCTGATTTCTCACAGACACCCTGGCTTAGTATTTGAAAATGAGGAAAGGTCCAGGGGAGATAAAGGGATTTAGGGAAACACATCAAAAAAGTGATCGCCCCAGAGTCTGTCCTGGGACACTCCCTTTGATGACCAGGGAAACTGACAAAATTCCTGCTCCTGGAATACACGGACTAAAGGAACAGATGGAGACCAGACGAAGTAAATAAGAAAAATATGCTTTATGTTAGCTGAGTCCTCAAGAGTAAACTGAAGCAAACGATGGAGAGATAAAGCTGGGGGAGAGGGGAATGGATATTGCAGAGGGTGACAGGGAGGTGCTCGCTTACTAAGGTAATGTTTGTATGAAGAACCAAAGAAAGTGAAGGATCTCTCCTTACTGATATCCGGGAAAACAGGTTTCAAGGCAGTAAACAGCAAACACAGAAGCCCTGAGGGAGGGTGTTGGGGTGTTGGTTGAAAAACAGGGAGGGGAGTGGGGCTGCAGTGGAGTAAACTAGGGAGAGTGAGTGAGGTCGGAGGTCACAGGGGCCAGGCTCCAGAGGTGGTTGGATGGGCTTAGGTTTTTACTTTGAGGAGATGGGAAACCACTGGAGGTTTTTAAGCATAAGAGTGATGTGACTGGATTTGCATTTGAACCAAATCACGGTGACTGCTGTGTTGAAAGCAGATGGAAGCGAGAAGGGTGAAAGCAGGTTGACAAGTTGGAGATTATCTTAATAATTCAGGGGAGAGACGATGGTGCCTGGAGTAGGTGGTGGTGATGAAGACGATAAGTGGTTGAATTCTGAAGACAGAACTGACAGCACTTGGTGCTGGATCAGATGTGGGAAGGGAGAGAGAGGAGTCCAGAAGGACTCCACAGTTTTGGGTCCATGTAACTAGAAGGAGGGAGTTGTCACTTTCTACGATGGAGAAGACTGTAGGAGGAACTTCTTTGGAGGGGAAAATTAATGGATGTGTTTTGGACATTTTAAGTTGTACATGTTCATTAAATTCAGCCAAGTAGAGATGTCAATAGGCAGTTGGATATATGAATCTGGAGTTCGGGGAGAGGTATGGACTGAAAACATAAATGTAAAATTCTTCAGAATATGGATGGAGTCAGTATAGATAGAAAAGAAAGAAGCTCCAATGACTGAGCCCTGGGATGCTCCCACACTGAGATGCTGTGTATCCATTAGGATTCAATCCATTGGATGCAACAGAAGGTTCAAACAACAGTGTCTTAAAAAGCATAGAAGTCTGGAGGTAAGCCTTCCAGGGCTAGTAGGCAGGTCCACGACATCAATGGGGCCCCTTTCTGTTTACCTATCTGCTCTGCCATCCAAGCTCATGGCTTCTGTCTTCACAGTTGCCTCAGAGATGGAATACAGCCTCTGTAGCTCTAAGCAATACGTCTGTTTCAGGCGGGGAGAAGGAGAAAGCAGGAAAGTGCAGAAGAGCTTTCCTGGAAGTCCCACCCAATGAATTCTGCTTACACAATGTGGAGACAAAAAGAGATACAGTCTCTGAAGCCAAACCACTGGGTGAAAACCCCAACACCAACCCATAGCTCTGAGGCCTGGGGCAAGTGGATTAATCTCTGCCACAGATTGGTCTTCCTCTTGGAACAACAATAGTAGTTCATACATCTAGGGTGGCATGAGGAATAAGTTAATAGCTTAGAAAATTCCCTGCCCATAGTAAATGATCTTTAATGATTTCAGAGGATTATGTCTCATTTGATGAGCTAAGGTGCAAGGGAGGTTGGAAACATAGATTTTAGCTGGGCACATTCCTCCCCGTCTAAAATTGAGAATGGATTCTGAGTAGACACTATCCGTGCCTGCCACAGAAGAGGACAGTGTAAAAATCTCTAGACTAGAGTCTTACCTCTGGCTCTGCTCCTTTGTCAATGCAGAGCCTGGGACCATTCAACCACTCTGAAGATTACTTTAGGCATCTGTTACACAGAAATAGAAACACCTCCTCAGATTCCTTCTCTGGGAAATTGTGAAGCTCAAACAAGTGGATGTTTGTGCAAGGGCTCGTGTACCGTAAAGGGTTACAGGAAGTAGGACATTTTAATTGTTATAAGACTCCTTCCATTCGAATCTTACACGTGCTTTTTTCTTCTCATGTCACAGCTTTACTTTTCATAATTTAATAGATTTTTCATAAAATAATATACTTTCATTGGAGAAAAATGCATAAAAAATAGAAATTATCCATAATCCCACCAACCATAAAGAAATGACTACTAGTTGCAGTGAAGTATATTTTCTTACATCTTTTTCCTTTGTGTTTGTGTGTGTACACAAGCACTCACATACATACAAGTATATATTTCATTCTACAAGGATAATTTTTTTAATTGAGGTATAATTGACATAACATCGTATTTGTTTCAGGTGTACAACATAATGATTCGATATTTGTATACATTGTGAAATGATCACCACATGAGTCTAGTTAACATCCATCACCATACATAGTCATATTTTTCTTGTGTTGAGAACTTTCAAAAGTGCAATGCAGTATTATTACCTATAGGCACCACGCTGTACGTCACATCACCGTGACTTATTTATTTTATAACTGGAAGTTCGTACCTTTTGACCCCCTTCACCCACTATGTCCATCCCCTGCCTCTGGCAACCACCCATATCTTCTTCTCTTCTCTATATATTTGAGCTTGGTTTTTTTTTTAGAATCCACATAAAAGTGAGATCATACAGAATTTATCTTTCCCTATCTGACTTATTTCACTTAGCATAACGCCTTCAAGGTGTAAGGACAATTTTTAATTCACCTTTCCCCACGAGCATGTCCCCATGTCATCAAGTAATCCTTAAGAGCTGAAAAACATTCCTATTCATAAGTGTGTAATAATTTTATTTTTATCCTGTGGGTATTATTTCAGTTGTTTTTAATTTTTGTTACTATAAATAAGTCTGCAATGAACATTCTTGTGTCTGTAAATATTTCTGCATCCTCTGATTATTTACTCAGGATAAACTATTAGAAGCAAAAATACTAAATCTCAGAGAATGACTGTTTTTAAAGCCTTTGCTACATTTTGCCATGTTGACCTCCAGAAATCTTGATCTAATTTACTTCAGTGCATTAGGAATACATTATTAATAAATTTTCATACACACATTTTATGAAAGAAACCATACTCCTCTCAGACTCTTTTTCTTGTATATGTAGCTTTGGGCCACTGTCTTCAGAGTATCTCCCTTCATTTCCCTTTCTTTCTTGGAGAGTTTCTTCACTATCCTTTGTAGTTTGGAGTAGAAGGCAGATATGTTGACATTTGATTCATAAGTTTCCAGATTAAGAGGAGCCACAATTGGGCTTGACATAGAGATCACTGTGAACCATCCCCTGATGAAGAAACAACCCCACAGCAGAGATACTGGAGTTTGTCTTTGGTCCCATGACTGGGTGGGCTCTCAGAGAGAGGCTGGGTGTGTTGTGCATGCAGGAAGGAAAGTGGCCTGAATTAACTACCAGGGTGGTGGACTATGATGGTCATTTGTGCCCATGGTGGATGTCTACTTCCCCCAGAAGTTAAGCCCATATGACTGGTTTTGACTGATGAAATGTGGGTGGAAGTGGTGGTTTCTTCACTGTAATGGTTACCCAGAGAAAAAACCATCTCTTCCCTTTTAAAAAGTGGTACTTTCTGAGATCTACCGCCTTTGTCCCCCCATCTCTGCATGTTCCATGACATATTCTCCAGCTCCCTCAGTAATTATTCCTATTTATTCTCAGTCCTGCTCACTCAAAGTAGTGCCCTCTCCTTTTGAAAATGAATATTGATGGTAATTTCTAGTATCTTCTACAACGAGGTCCTCTGGACACTGCTCATTCTTCCCTATAAACTCAATGCTTTATCAAGGATTCCCATGAAGATTTTGTTTATCTCAATTGCTTTTGGCCATATCATATGGAATTTGTATGATTTCTTTGTTTCTTAAAGATTTATTTTCCTTGCTGAACGTGGAGCTATACCATGTTTTTATTAGTATTATTTTAAAGATTATTATACGGTAAAATTGAACTTTGGGGGGTATATAAAATCCCAATATGTAAAATTTCATATTCCACAAATATTAACACATATTTGTGTAACTACTACAATCAATACACAAAACTTTTCCATCACCCCAAAAATCTGCTCTGTTCTATGTCTTTATAGTCACACCCTCCTACACCTTTAACCCCTGGCAACTTTGATCTGTTCTCTGCCACCATAATTTGTCATTTAGAGAATGTCATATTATTGGAATCATACAGTATGTAAACTCTTGAGACTGGATTCTTTCACTCAGCATAATGCCTTTGAGATTCATCTAAGTTGTTGCATGTCATAATAGTTGGTTCCTCTTTATTGCTGAGTAGTATTCCATTATATACATGTACATACCAGAGTTTATTTATCCATTTACCTGCTGAAAGACATTTGGGTTGTTTCCAGTACTTTGCCATTGTGAAGAATTCTATAAACACTCACATACAGGTTTTTACTGTGAAGAGGTATTTAATTTTGTCAAATGCTTTTTCTGTATCAATTGATATAATCATATATTTTTTTCTTTAGACTGTTAATATAGTTGATTACACTTAAAGCTTTCGAAATATGGTACCAGTCTTTCATTCTAAGGATAAATCTCACTTATTATTTTTAGATATTACTGGAATTAGTTTGCTACTATTTTGTGGAGAATTTTTGCATCTATATTCATGCAGGATATCGATCTCTAGGTTTCTCCCTTTTTTCTCTTTTTTGGGTACCATCTTTCGTGTTGATATTGGGGTAATGTTGATCTCATAAAATGCATGGGGAGGTGTTCTTTCCTCTTTGATTTTCTGGAAAGATTCTGTAGAATAGGCGCTATTTCTTTAAATGCTCAGTGACATTTGCCAGTGAAACTTTCTGAGATTGGAGATCTCTTTTTCCTCAACTTCAACATCTATAATAGTATCGGACAGTTCAGGCTAACTATTTCATCTTAAGTGAGTTTTAGTAGCTTTTTGAATCTCAAAGAATTGGTTCATTTCACCCGAGTTGTCAGTTTTGTGCATGGAGCTTTTTGGTAGTGTTGCTTGTTGTTTGTTAGCATCTGCAGGCTTCGTGGTGATGCTCTGTTTGTCCTTTAGCTCCATCATGGTCATATGCAGGGTGTTTCTGCACTTTCCTTATTGCCCTGTGTGATTTCCAGAGTGGAAACATTTGGAACTAAGGTTCTTCCACATTCTTACTAAAACAGACATTGAGAAAACTTTTTCTCAGATTACCAGTGCCTCATTTCCAACCCAAGTCCAAGAATTTGGATTTTAGGTGACAGAAGCAAGTTATGAAAGGAAATTGAGTTCACTGGCAACAGTTGTCTTTCTCCAGGACTGAAACTGGCAGGTCACAAGTTTCCAGAAATTCTTTGGGAACAGAAACCTAAAGAGAAAATGGATAAGTGTTCAAAATTGTTATAATTTTAATGTTAATAGAGAAGTGATTTCATTTTATACTCTGAAATTGGTGAATTAGGATCTACATATTATGCAATATTTTGGAAAACACGTAGACTAAACTACCAGTTAAAAGGTGTTACTTAGATTCAGAGATCAAGATGGCAGTGTAGGCAGACTCTGAACTCACCTCCTCCCACGAACACAACCAAGCTACAACTATCTTTGAAACAATTACCCCTGAGAGAGAACTGAAAACTGGATAAAAAGAACCCCCACAATAAGGGACAGTCCTGACTGAGGTGGGAGAGGCAGAAATTCCTGTCTGGAGAGAAAAAAGCCACCTTCATGAGGCACAGAGATTCACAGCCAGGCAGGAGCCACCCTACAGTATGAAGCCTTCCCTGGAGGAGCAGGGGACCTGAGCAGGGGAGTGTTACCACTATAAGCAGAGTTTGTACTCAGCACAACTGAGACAAATGTCATAATATCTGGCTTTGCTGGCTATTAACTACAATGAGGAATACCCCTAGAAAAGCTATCAAACATAAGTGGAAAAAGCCAGCTCTTAAAGGGCCCATGCACAAACTCACTCATTTCAGAAAGCAACCTAAAATCACCAGAAAGAAAGGTGCACAGTCCTTTGTTGAAAGGAGACTCACCTGATGGGCTCTGGTGGCATCTCAGTGAGAGGTGAGACTTCCCCAGGGACTGAGACTTTGGTGGCAGCCATTATTGTGACCTAGTACAGGCATGCTGACACCACTGGAGTTCTTCCCCTGGACTGTTAGCGCAGGGTCTGCCCTGCCCACCAGAGTGCCAATTTAATCCAGCTCAGCCAGGGCAGGCAGCCCTCTCTAGGGAATGGCCCCACTCAACAGCAAGCCCTTGGGCAACTTTTTGGCCTGCATAGATGGGAGGTCTGGATTCTCTGAAGGCAGGCAAGTGGGTCTGCCTCTGAGTGGAAGGCAGGCATGAGGAGCAGGTGAAGTGTGTGGGGGCCTCTGCAGTGGGGTGACTGGGTCTGCTTCAGGGAGTTGGGACATGTGCATGGGCCAGGACTGTGTTGATGGTGGGTGTGGACCTGTGGGCCCTGGAGCTTATCAGTGGCAGGAGACCTGATCTTCTCAAACAGCCACATAGCGGATGGGCCCTGCTTTCCAAAGCCTGAAACAATTAGGTACTCCCATGTCTGGGACCAGCCCCATTCAGCTGCAATCCTGAGGGAGCTGACAACAGCCTTACAGGTTGGATGCCTACAGCAATTGTAAGCCCCTGAACCTCAACCAGTCACACTGGGGGCCTACCCACTTAACAGAAAAACTACAACAAGAATGTGCTATTAGACCGTGTAGCCAACTGGGCTGAGGCTCCCCAAACCTGATAAAGTAACAGAAGGGTCTATAGCAGCCACGTGCAACTGAGCATTACAACCATCCAGTTAGAGGGACAGCCTTCCCTCCCCATGCACCTGCAGCAAGAGCAACCCTGCCACAGCAGAAGGACGCATGAAGTCCACACAGGGGTCACTCCTAGAACATTTGGAACTGGTGACAAGAGGGAAGCACACTGTTGGGCCTCAAAAATTATCTCCTACATAAAGCCACTTTTCCAAGGTCAGGAGATGTAGCTGACCCACCTAATCCATAGATATAAGCACAGAGAAAGAGGCAAAGGAATATGTTCCAAAGAAGGGAACAAGACAAAACCCCAGAAAAAGAACTAAAAGAAAGAGAAATAAACAATTTACCTAACAAAAAGTTCAAGCAAAAAGTCCTAAGGATGCTCACTGATCTTGGGAGAAGACCGGATGAACACAGTGAGAACAACAAAGAACTGGAAAATATAAAAAAGAACCAATCAGAAATAAAGAATACTGGAAATGAAAAATTTACTAGAGGGACTCAATAGCAGAGCAGATGATATAGAAGAACAGACCAGTGAGGTAGATGAAAGACTAGAGGAAATCACCCAAGCTGATCAAATAAAAGAAATAAGAATTAAAGAGAACAAGAACAGTCTAAGGGAACTCTGGGACAACATCAAGCATACTAATATCTGTGTTATAGGTGTCCCAGAAGGAGAAGAGAAAGAAAAAGGGGCAGAGAATCTATTTGAAGAAATAATTGCTGAAAACTTTCCTAAACTAAGGAAGGAAACAGACATCCAAGCACAGGAAGCACAGAGAGCACCAAACAAAATAAACTCAAAGAGGCCCACACCAAGACATATTATAATTAAAATGTCTAAAATTAAAGATAAAGAGAGAATCCTAAAAGCTTCAAAAAAAAAAAAAGGCAACAAGGGACATACAAGGAAACCCAATGAGGCTATCAACTGACTTCTCAGCAGAAACCTTATAGGATAGAATGGAGTGGCACAATACATTTAAAATGCTGAAAGGAAAAAACCTACAGCCAAGAATACTCTACCTGGCAAGGTTATCATTCAGAAGGGAAGGAGAGATAAAGAGATTCCCAGACAAGCAAAAATTAAAGGAATTATCACCAAGAAATCAGTTTTACAAGAAATACTACACACACACACAAAATAAGAGGTTAGATATGGTATTAAAACTATAAAATGTGGGAGGAGAGGAGTAAAAGGGTAGAGCTTTTAGAAAGAAGTCAAACTAATGAGACCATCAACTCAATATAGATTGCTATAAATATAGGCTATTATATATGAACCTCATGGTAATCAAAAACAAGAAACCTATAATAAATAAACAAATAAGTAAGAGAAAAGAAATCAATCATATTAGTAAAAAGAAGGCCATGAAACCACAAAGGAAGAGAGCAAGAGAAGAAGAGAGGAGCAGAGAAGAACTACTAAAACACCTAGGAAAAAAGTAACAAAATGTCAATAAGTACCTTTTTATCAATAGCTACTTTAAATGTCAATGGACTAAATGCTCCAATCAAAAGGCATAGAATGGCCGATTGGATAAAAAAACAAGACCCATATATATGCTGCACATGAGAGACACACTTCAGACCTAAAGACACTCACAAACTGAAAGTGAAGGGATATAAAAAGATACTCTATGCAAACGGCAATGAAAAGAAAGCTGGGGTAGCAACACTTATATCAGAGAAAATAGACTTTAAAACAAAAACTGTAATAAGAGACAAAGGAAGGTGCTACATAATGATAAAGGGAACAATCCAATGAGAAGATATAACACTTGTAACTATCTATGCACCCAAGACAGGAGGACCTAAATACGTAAAGCAATTATTAACAGACATAAAAGGAGAAATAGACAGTAACAAAATAATAGTAGGGGACTTTAACACTACACTTATGCCAATGGATAGATCATCCAAACAGAAGATCAATAAGGGAACATTGGCCTTAAATGGCTCATTAGACCAGATGTACTTTGTAGATATATATAGAATATTCCATCCCCAAACCACAGAAAACACATTCTTTTCAAACGCACATGGAACATTCTCCAGGATTGATCACATATTAGGCCACAAAATAAGTCTCAATAAATTTAAGAAGATTGAAATAATATCAAGCATCTTTTCTGACCACAAAGGACTGAAACTAGAAATCAATTACAGGAAGAAAGTCAGAAAAGCAACAAATATGTGGAGATAAAACAAAATACTACTGAACAATGATGGAGTCAATGAAGAAATCAAAGGAGAAACCAAAAAATACCTGGAGACAAATAAAAACCAAAATGTGACATGGCAAAATCTATGGGATACAGCAAAAGCAGTTCTAAGAAGGAAGTTTATAGTAATACAGACCTACCTCAAGAAATAAGAAAAATGCTAAATAAACAATCTAACGGTGCACCTAAAGAACTGGAAAAAGAAGAACAAAGCCCAAAATCAGTAGAAGGAAGGAAATAATAAAAATCAGATGAGAAATAAATGAAATAGAAATTTAAAAAACAATAGAAAAAAATTAATGCAACCAAGAGCTGGTCTTTGAAAAGATAAAATTGACAAACCTTTAGCTAGACTCACAAAGAAAACAAGAGAGAAGACTCAACTGAATAAAATCAGAAATGAAAGAGGAGAAATTACAATGGATTCCTTAGAAATATAAAGGATTATAAGAGAATACTACAAAAAGCTATATGCCAACAAATTAGATAATCTAAAAGAAATGGAAAAATACTTAGAATCACACAATCTTCCAAAACTGAATCAAGAAGAAATAGAGAATTTGAGTAAACAAATCACCAGTAAGGAGATCAAAACAGTAATCAAAAAGCTCCCCAAAAATGAGAGTCCAGGACCAGATGGCTTCTCTGGTGAATTCTACGAAACATTCAAAGACTATACCTATCCTTCTCAAAATCTTCCAAAAGATTGATGCAGAGAGGAAGCTTCCTAACTCATTATATGAAGCCAACATTACACTGATATCAAAACCGGACAAGGGACACAAAAAAAGAAAATTACAGGCCAATATCACTGACGAACATTGAGGCAAAAATCTTCAACAAAATACTAACAAATCAAATACAACAATTCATTTAAAAGATCATATATCGTGATCAAGTGGGATTTATTCCAGGGATGCAGAGAGGGTTCAACATCTGCAAATCAAACACGATATATCACATTAACGAAATGAAGAATAAAAATCACATGATCATCTCAATAGATGCAGAGAAAGCATTTGGCAAGATACAGTATCCATTTATGATAAAAACTCTGAATAAAATGGGAATAGATATTTACAAACCATATACCTGATAAGGGATTAATATCCAAAATATATAAAGACCTCATACTCCTCAACAACAAAAAAACTAACAACCCAATTAAAAAATGAGCGAAAAATCTGAATGGACATTTCTCCAAAGAACATATACAGATGACCAACAGGAACATGAAACGATATTCAACATCATTAACTATCATGGAAATGCAAATCAAAACTACAATGAGATATCACCTCACTCTGGTCAGAATGGCTATAATTAACAAGACAGGAAACAATAAGTTTTGGAGAAGATGTGGAGAGAAAGGAACCCTCGTACACTGCTGGTGGGAGTGCAAACTATAGAATTAAAAATAGATCTACCATATGATTCAACTATTCCACTACTGGGTGTTTATCCAAAGAACGTGAAAACTCAAATGCGTAAAGATACCTGCACCCCTATGTTCATCACAGCTCTATTCACAATAGCCAAGACTTAGAAGCAACTCGGTGCCCATCAAGGCATGAATAGATAAAGAAGATGTGGTGTATATACACAACGAAATACCACACAGCCATAAGAAATGATGAAATCCGGCCCCTTGTGACAACATGGATGGACCTTGTGGGTATTATGCTGAGGGAAATTAGTCAGAGGGAGAAAGTCAAACACCGTATGATATCACTCATACGTGGAAGATTAAAACAGCAAGAAACAAACACATAGAGACAGAAACTGGATGGGTGGTTACCAGAGGGGAAGGGGGAGGGAGGAGGGCGAAAGGGTGATCAGGCTCACGTGTGGAGA